>NC_061132.1:1833877-2139523 GCF_905220365.1 Vanessa cardui
GTAGTTATTTCTTGAAAGAGTAACAAAGATAGATGCATCCATCCTTACAAACTTTCTCATATAATATGGGTAAGATACGAGAAGAAAGCGAAATCCAGCTATTTATATACCAATATTATTATTTTTTCCACCTCAAAGTAAGGATCACCATCGCCCATAGACAATGGCGCTGTAAGAAAAATCAACCAGACCTTACATCGCCAACACACCACATTGGTAACGAAGATGTTATGACCCTGGTGCCTGTAGTTACACTGACCTTGACCTCACTAACCAAAACAGTGTTTCTCACTATCTCAATTCTCAGTGTTTGTGGAAGAGAGGATGATACTTACCTAGACATGCTTAAACCAAGCCCTACCACCTACATAATAAATATATTTAAACGCAAATTTATTTTTAACTTCAATTAACCCCACATTTTTTAAATCTGTACATTAACAGTCTGTTACTTTCCCACTGCTGGGCTGTCTCCTCTGCCTTTGAGTAGAAGGCTTGGAGCATATTTCCCCACCAATACGGGTCAGTGAATTAATGTGGGTCGATGAATTAACTCCATACAGTACACTAACTAAGCTGAGAGGGCCCAGTGGTTAGAACGCAAACAACGCGTAATAACGCGTGCATTTTAATCGATGATTGCGGGTTTAAACCCAGGCAAGCACCACTATATATATGTGCTTAATTAGTGTTTATAATTAATCTCGTGCTCGGCGGTGAAGGAAAACATCGTGAGGAAACCTGCATGTGTCTAATTCCGTCGAAATTCTGCCACATGTGCATTCCACCAACCCGAGTTGGAACGGCGTGGTGCAATATAATCCAAACCCTCTCCTTAATGTAAGATGAGGCCTTCTCTCAGCTGTGGGAAATGTACAGGCTGTTACTTTACTACCTACACTATACAAAAGGGAAGCTGTGACTTCCAGTAATTTATCGTTGAATCATTGGAGCTCGAGTTTTAATAGTGTATGTACTTAAAGGTTTGTTTATTAATAGGAAACAATTATTCGACTGATAGGACATCGACAACCAATTACCCAAACCGGGCGTGAAGTGATACTGGTATTGATCCATCAATGTACTTCCTGAGATCGAACCGATTACCCTTAGATGTTCATCTCAGATAGACTATCGACACTATGCTTCTTATTATAATCTACAGAGTGTTTCAGAAAGTATCGTTTGACATATTTTATTAAGCGATTAAAATATATGTTAAATTTTTTATACAAAATTTGCTGTTAAATGTTATTGATAATGAAAATGTATGATTTTATGGTAAATTAAATTATACATTTAAAGTTGATATCCGCATTCTAAAGCCTGGATATTTATTATTTGCTTTGACCTCTAGATTTATCAATCTGATCTGAAAATTATTTTTTTTTACATTCAATCAATCAAAATCATATCCAAAATATATATTTTTCAAGTAGACTTTTACAAAACAAACACTTTTTAATTGTCATTTTACATAATTATATAATTAGTAAAGGTACTACCGATACATAACTATATAATTAGTAAAGCTGCCTTCGGTTTGAAATGATTCCACTGAGAAGAACCGACAAAAAACATCGTAAATAGTCTATTACATTAAGTAAAAAATACTATAAAATATTACTTACTATATATAATAATAACAACGACATGGTAAAAATTATTATTATTATTAAATAACAAACATATCCTAAGAAAAGTTAAATTCAATTTTTATGTGATTTGAGAAACCTAAGCAAATAATTTTCACCACAAATTTCACACTTTGAAAGGTGATGAAACAAAATGTTCATATTGCATCACGCTGTATACTGAACGCCGCTAGATCTCGATACTCGATAGTGTCTCTTTGATAGATAATCTCGGTAATCGAACAGCATCCGATGGACCTCACTGTGGCATTAATTTATAACAGCGGAGTCATTAACCGTTAAAGTTTAAGAGAAAATGTTTAAACAATAACATTACATAGATTTGGGGATATATATTTAAACCCTTTTTTAAAACAGACACGTTTTAAGGTATCGATTATCCCCTGTAACGGAATATAACTATCTAATATGACTACAATATTCCATAAACTCGTTAAATATCAGTTTTAACAGAAGATGCTAAGGAGATGTTTGGTGGTAGGGCTTTGTGCAAGCCCGTCTGGGTACCACCTATATAAGTTATTCTACCGCCAAATAACAGTACTCAGTAATATTGTGTTCCGGTTTGAAGGGTGAGTGAGCCAGTGTAACTACAGGCACATGGTATAACATCTTAGTTTCCAAGGTTGGTGGCACATCGACGATGTAAGGAATAGTTAATTTTTCTTACAGCCATAGACATATATTGTCTATGGGTGATGTCCAGTTACCATCAGGTGGCCCATGTGCTCGACCGCCAACCTATACCATAAAATAAAGAAATAAAAAAGATATAATTATGTTATAGACCTAGTAACTAAGATAAATACTATAAATGAACTTCCAAAAATACTGGAACGTGTCTACAATAAAGAAATAATTAATTATAAGCATAATTATCGGTATACGCCTTCAGTATACTCTTTTTTGTCAATTGAGCAACATCTCTTTATTCAATAATATAGATTTCAAAACATATTAATGTCTTATTTTGTGCGATACAAGACATATCGTTGTATTAACATTATTACATGAAGTACTTCAAATCAACTTAAAATAATTATAAAATACGTTCGAAACTTATGGCTTTATTCGATATTTTCAAAACTATCTATAGCACACGATCATCAATTTTATTCCGTTGATGGGAAATAAAAAGAGCTCATGTCCTCCCCTGGAACTCAAACTATCTCCATGCCAAATTACATCAAAATCGGTTCAGCATTTTAAGCTTGAAGAGGTAACAGACAGAACTTATAATAATAGCTAAACGATATTATCAGCCAATAAAACTATTTTAGTAATTTTAAGTCATAATAAAATATTATTCATATTTGATTCTTTACTCCAAGCTTAAAGTATCATAATGGACCTATTTTAATATTATTAAGGAAAAAAATCGCCAATAAAAAACCGACATGGAATTCCAAGAAATCGACTAATCATAATAATATCGATATTAAAATTTCGATTCGATCGAACCATAATGAGACATATTGATAAATGAATCGAATTCCAAAACTGGCCTTCGCCGGACGTTCCAGAAAAAAAAAGAAAAAAAAATAAACTTGCTACTGGCAAGCGAAACTATTAATCAGACTCTTTGTACATCGACAAATATAACTTGCTATTTACATCAACTCTATTCGCTATGAAATAAGGTTAAAATTTGCTCAAATTATCAATGTTGTGTTATATTGTAAGTCAAACACTTCCTTCGGCCATTGATAAAGGTTTATAGCTATAAGTCATCGACGAACGATATGTGAATGAATAGGTTTTTTAGGATTAATCTTTTTTTTACATATTTTAACACCTTGGAAATTTTATGATGATCACTTTTGATACGTGCCAAGTAACATAGTATATAATACTAAACTTAACTTAAGGATTAGTTCGTCGTGTTTGCGATTACATATAGGGTAGGGACTTTTGTAGAGCTGTCTAGATGGGTACCGCCTAAGCACCAATTGATAACATTGATGATACATCTACACTGCAATACTTAGTATAGTTATTAATTTCAGGATATTTACCATCTTTTTTCTTTTTGTTCGGTGGAGCTCGATATTTCGACATTATCTACGAATGTCTTGTTGACGAGACTGAGGTTTGCGGGTAGATGTTGATAATTTAAAAGTTGTTTACAAAAAGAAGCAAAAAGTATGGTTTCTTGTGAATTTTCCCATATACGATTGCATAATCAAAAATCAAAACACACTTTATTCAAGTAGGCTTTTGCAAGCACTTTTAAATCGTCATTTAACAACTATTTAAACTTATTTAAACTTCACTAATTGTTAAAAGACGATTCAAAAGTACTTGTTGTCACTTGAATAAAGTTTATTTTGATTGATTGATTGATCTCCGTACACGAGATAAATATCGACATAATTGCAAATGCTTTCAAATAGTGCTTGCTAGGGTTTGAATCGACGGTCTCGTAACAGTTTTGGCAAAATCTTTGGTCAATTATTTTTGGATTTTTTTTATAATACCATAGTTAATTTATCTCAAATGACAAAACATTCGTTTTTAAAGTATCGATAATGACAATTGTAAGTATATCAGTTACAATATAAATTCAATGATGTCGTAAGATTTTTTACACATTATTCTTACTCACACTTTTTTTAGTTAAGCTCCTTTCTGACTATAGAAAAAATTAGGTATCCAAATTATGAAAAAAAATGAATATATTTGTTTACAATTTAGATATTAGTATATTTTAATTGTATGAATTTGCACAAAAACCTTATAGCGCATGTATATTAATACTTACTATCAATATCAAAGGAATTTTCCTAATATATATTAATGTTATACATAAAAGTCACTATGACTGTCTGTCTGTCGTTCTTTCACTAGCAAAAAACTGAACCGAATTTGATGAAATTTGGTATGAAGCAAACTTGAACTCCGAGAACTACGAGAGGCTACTATTTTTGCGTGACACACAATCACCAACGCCTTAATATGTGAGCGAACCCGCGGGCAACAACTACACTAGAGCGAATTCGAAACAAAAATAAAATACAGCGAGTACTTTGTAAGCGCGATATATCAATATCGTCGCGATATTACGAGAATTCATATTAAAATCAAGTTATTTTCGTATTAAAAGAACTTGTCACAATACGGCCCCCGCCCACGCGTCCCGTGCGAAAGCGTTAACCCACAATAAATTATATTAAAATAACAATATTTGATCAGTTATGGACACTAAAATGTTGCTCGCACAGAAATAGATAAAATATTTTATTTATATTAATTTTTTCATTAAACCGTGATACATAGAGACCTGTTTGTTATTGTTTTTTTTTGCTCAGGTCTGATTTTTATTTATATTTAATATGTAAAGTATCAAATAAACCAATAAAATTTAATAATAGCTGCTTTTTATTATTTTTGGTATTTTCTATCCCCTTTGTTGCCCCAGCTATGGTACTTTTCTGGAATTTTTAATGTAAATAAACTGTCACTAATAAGACGTTTTAATTAAATAGTATTTGTCTAAAGTTATAAGTTTTACAGTTCAAAGAAAAAAGAAAACATTAAAATGACGCCAAACCAGCGACATTTTAGCCGCACATTAAAGACTTCATACAAAATATGTGAATGTATGAATGAATGAATTATGAAAGAGTCAGAGGCCGGCCAGCACTTCGGAAGGATTACGTCGGCGATCGGCAGTCTGCTGAAAGGTTAGATCGGTCCTAATTATGATTTATGACACGAAAGGACCGCCAAGTAGATAAGGCCTTAGAAATATATTAATATACCAATCTCAATAAATATATCTTACTCATTCTAAATGTAATTCAAAAAATATAAAACCTTTTTGCATAAGTGTGATATTTTTTTTTTTATCTACGCTTATAGAAATCGTTAAAATTAAAAAAAAAAACAAAATTTCATCAGTCGTCAAGACTTGTTGGAAGAAATATGATCTAAGCTTGCGCGTGTTCATATCAATTTTTTTAAATAGATTTTTTAAATAATGAATCTGTATACATAAATGAAATATCATTGACAGATCAGTCACGTGATCTCCAAAACCGAACTGATTACCTTGAAATTTAGCCATAACGTAGATGCTCATTAAAAAATGATTTTTAGAAATTTTAACTTCAAGTGAAGTAACTGGTAAGTGGTATTTTCTATGAATGTTACTTTTTTAATACATGGGACAAATATTTCCGTTATATTGTCGATTTATAACGTGGTTTTGTAAGTCATCTTTCTAAACAAAAACAGAAAAAATTAACTGATCATCATTACATTTAAAAATGACAGTTAACACCAAACACGCCCCCCCCCAAACACACCCGCAGCTCAAAAGTAATATACAACAGGCTATCTCCTTAGTACAACCGAGCACAAATAAACATATTAAATTAACATTTAAATTGCTAGCTTCATCACGCGACAGTACACGTAATGCAAAAAGCGTGGGCGTTCGTGTCGATGCTTTTCGATATATGCCCCATTGAATTACGATGCTTTGACATTAACAGATGCGCCCAGACACACGAAATGCATATACAAACACGAGACATTGATTACACTTTCAGATAAACCGATTTATAACCCGTGGCTGTGCTAATCGGAAACGCTGATACTTTGAAAGTATGGGACGGTTTGATAATGAATCAACTAGATATTACTCTTTATTAGATCCTGATTTCCCATGATTTTTATTAGGATTAACATGATATATTTTTAGTAATATACTGTAAACACGCTTCTTGATTTGTAAATGGGATAGTCCCTAGTTATTTATACTTTGATGTCTGCAAATTACAAAACCAAAGTAAAGTAAAGTAACATCCTGTAAATTTCCCACTGCTGGCCTAAGGTCTCCTCTTGCATTAAGGTGAGGGTTTGGAACATATTCCGCCACGCTGTTCCAATGCGGGTTGATGGAATGCACATGTGACAGAATTTCAAAGAATTTAGACACATGCAGGTTTTCTCACGATGTTTTACTTCACCGCCTAGCAAGAGATGAATTATAAACAAAAATTAAGCACATATAGTGGTGCTTGCCTGGGCTTGAACCCGAAATCATCGGTTAAGATGCACGCATTCTAACTGGGCCATTTCAGCTATTTACCACCAAAGTATGAATTATAAAAACAATAGGCACATGGAAATTTGTTGGTTTGGATTTGAACTCACGATCGTTCCGACCGATCGTTTCCACTATGCCATGCCAATTCATTTGTGTATTTACACGAAGCTATATCCAGACTGTGATGACGTTATTCATAAATCAATCAAGGTAACCGCAACGTTGCAACGCGAACGAATTCGATAAAACAGTTGAATTTAATCTATAAAGGAAATTCAGCTATTCATTGAATTTCATCATATTATACAGAATAAAGGCTTTCAGAAATATTTACGAACTAGTTTGTATCCATAGCTAATTGCTTTAAGTGGACGGAAGCCGGATTTTACAGTAAGTAACCTCGCTGTTCCAGATTATAATCTATCTCTGTGTTATGTTTCATTCAGATCTGTTCGTCAGTTCTGGCATGATCGAGTAATGCTATCCCTCCAAATTTTCGCATTTTTAATATAATTAAGGTTAGAAGAGGAAGTAGTCAATGTGCTTAACGACTGAAAAAATATCGTATTAAATATATTTAATAAATTACCTCAAACTTAACTTAAAATTACCTTAAACCATATCGACTTGCATTAGTATGAGTGACCGACTATTAAATAAATAAATACGAGACAACATCACATACATTACTCTGATCCCCAATGTAAGTAGCTAAAGCACTTGTGTTATGGAAATCTGAAGTGACGACGGTACAGCAAACACCCAGACCCAAGACAACATAGAAAACTAATGGTAATCTACATCGACTCGGCCGGGAATGGAACCCGGGACCTCATAGTGGCGTACCCATGAAAACCGGTGTACACACCATTCGACCACGGAGGTCGTCAATCTATTGTTACAAGATATCTTTGTAAGCATAAGTACTAAAAGGTAAGTCTTAAACCAACATCTAAGTTTATATATAAAAAGTTATAGAGCATTCTTAATTCAAAATTCGAATTATATATCCGTACTGGCTACGTAAAAAACGTGATCATAGAAAAAAAACAATGATATTTCTTTCCAGATTGTTAGGAATAATGATCTCAAGCATTTTCAAATCCAATTAAGATAAGAAAGCAGAACACAATGAGATGAAAATCATTAAATGGTTAAATAGAGTCTTAATTGTCTCAACGTCGCGGTCAGATCAAAGTATTACCTAAAGTTTTAATAAAACTTTTGCAATTCGCTAATTACCACACATTAACCGTTCATAATAAACATACAATTTGTCTCCTTCAGGGTTTTGGAAATGTTATATATCGTCTATTGACTAATTCCATTCAAACAAATTGCTAAAAGTTACCTGTACATTTCCTATTAGAGAAAGGGCTCTTTTTCAGGAGTTTTTTTTTTATGGAATAGGTTGGCGGACGAGCATATGGGCCACCTAATGGTAAATAGTCACCATCACCCATAGACAATGATGCTGTAAGAAATATTAACTATTCCTTACGTCGTCAATGCACCACCAACCTTGGGAACTAAGATGCTATGTCCCTTGTGCCTGTAGTTACACTCACTCTCTCAGGCTCACTCACCCTTCAAACAGGAACCCAACAATGCTGCGTACTGTTGTTTAGCGGTAGAATATCTGATGAGTGGGTGGTACCTACCCAGGCGGGCTTGCACAAAGCCCTACCACCAAGTATTTCGAGTTTTGAGCAGCTCCCAAAATTGTTGGCACTTAATCCGATTCTTGAAGAATTCCTCATGATGATCTTCTCTGCCGAACACAGTGAATTGTGAATACGAACCACAAAGTCAGTTACACTTCAATGGGTTTATTACACTTGCCAACTTTATATAATGCTAATTATATATAATGATGAACAGTGGTTTGTTTTCTGTATTGGATATATATTTTTTACTTGTTGGTAGATTTTTTTAAACACAAACATTTGACCATTAAACAGCAATATTTATTAATCCTCTATTTGAATTTAAAGAATGAGTGAGTTCCTAAGGCTGCCACTCTTACCATCAGACCAAAGTGCCTGTCCCCATATAAGAAAAAAAATAAACACCTGCCAGTTTCCACAAAATAAACAGTCCTTTATTTACCAGTGGATACTGAAGACTAATATTATTTAGAAGATTAATTTATCATTCATTAATAATCCTAATAGTCGATAAATAACTCCAATTAAAAACATCAAACATACTCACTGACCTGTTCAACGTACTAAGCGTCCAAGTATATGATATCGTCTGCGCTGTCTAATAAAGAATGGAAACTTATTCATCTCATCGCCATAAGTTACAAATATGATTACTTACAGAAAATATGTCAACTTAATAAATGCAACAACCATTTGTCCCCGACTTTCTTGACACTCTTGTATAGTACTTTTGCTGAAAGGTGTGTTGCCTCATCTTTGAGGCCCCAAATTTTTGTCGTCACGGCCATAATACTCTCAGAAACCATCAAGTTCCCGTAAACACTTTTTGTGTATGTATTAGTCTTTTTTGTCTTGTAGGTGGTCCATGAGCAGAAGGAATCATCATCATCATCTGATGAAAAGTGATTATACCGCCCATCGATATGTGCAATACCAGAAGGCGTTATTGACCTTTCAGACATGTATTTTCGTAGGCTAATTTCTTGAAGGTTTCCAGGTAGTAAACCGGCTAAAGAAATTTCCAATGCATGCTTGTGCGAGACAGAAATGTCTTAAAAATCGCGATTATGTAGATTTTCGAACATCTGATATTAGTAATAGGAAGAACTTATAAAGAGATAATCATTAGTTTTCTATGTTGTCTTGGGTCTGGGGCTTTGTGGTGCCGTCGTTACTTCTGATTTTCCATAACACAAGTGCTTTAGCTACTTACATTGGGATCAGAGTAATAATGTATGTGATTTTGTCTCATATTAAAAAAAAAAAATTAACCTAACGAAACTCTTAGCTTTTTTTCATACTATATATTCTAAATATTGTTTATATTTAATTAAAAATATTTTTTTAATAAACAACAGCAAACGTACAACCTGATGGTGAATGGTCACCATCGTAAGACTTTGCTACTGTAAGATTAACCATTCCCTACATCAAATTCCTTGCAACATCAATTTGTGTGTGATAATTAATTAACGATATTTCATAGTAGGGGCTAATTAGGCGATAATTTGCGAATAATATATTGTTGTAAATCTCACTATACACAGGATCAAATAAGGAATAAACTTAAATATTAAAATGAAAGTGTAAATAAAACGGACTTATCTTAATAAGACCTAATTAAATATTATTATTTATTTCTCACCGAGCGCGACTCATATTTCCAACGCAATATTTATTAATTGGTGCATCTGTTTACATATTTTCTCACATACAACGTTATTACCACATTTATAATCAATCTTAATATTATAAATGTGAAAGGAGCTATGTCTGTCTCTGTCTGTCTCTATCTGTCTCGCTTACACGCCCAAATTACTAGACCGATTTAAATAAAATTTGGTAAATAGTCTAGAGCCTTAAAGACATACTACTTTCTTTTTTGTCATGAAAGGTTGTATAAAAGTATTGTCATTATTATAACTAGAAGCAAATAACTTATATCACAGGGTGTTAATCTACACTTCTAAATATGATGATACTCACTAAGGAGTATTATCATATTGTAAGCATACGGGCCACCTGATGGTAAGCGGTCACCATTACCCATTGACAATGACGCTGTAAGAAACATTAACTATTCCTTAAAACGTCAATGTGCCACTAACCTTGGGAACTAAGATATTATGTCCCTTGCGCCTGTACTTACACTGTCTCAGTCACCCTTCAAACCGGAACACAACAATACTGAGTACTGTTGTTTGGCGGTAGAATAACTGATGCGTGGGTAGGTAAACAACTAGTATTGTTATAAATAAAATGTTAATACGTGGCTCTAAAAATAGATGCCGAATTGACCATCCAATTCCTCTCGCGACGTCAGACTAACTTATAATATTTTCATACGTCTCCATTCATAATAAGGAGAAACCCTATCAGGATCGGACCCTTAATTTACTTGAATTTAAATTATACGTATTTCAGCGGACCGTGGTCACGTACAGATGTTCCCCGATAACGTACACGGTAAGTTTATTGTGAGCTTAAGTTACTGTTAAGTTTACCGATCGGTAACCTATGTTAAAATATACATAGTAACCGAGCAAGCTGAAGACTATGTGTTCGATATCGGGCCACAAATTGATACAATAATGTTAAGCGCATTTGTTATGATTATTAACTAGTTAGTTCGCTCGCGTTTTAGTCAAATCAAATCAAATTAAACTTTATTCAAGTAGGCTTATACAAGCACTTTCGAATCGTCATTTAACAATTAAGTGAAGCTACCAACGGTTCGGAAAGTAGATTCTACCGAGAAGAACCGGCAAGAAACTCAGTAGTTACTCTTTCTTAACATTTAAATAACACAAAGTCATGTTAGTTAAATACAATAATTTAAATTAATATATCATGCGTGGAAGTCAACAGGTATTAGTATTAGTTGATTGTTTGTCATGTTTTAGGCAATTGTAGTACCCTATGTCCTTTCTTGGAGGTCAAGTTTGCTTCAAAGCAAATTTCATCGAATTAGTTTCATTATTTTAGCCATGATAGATCGACAGACAGTCAGACAGAGCTACTTTCACATTTATACTTAATATAGATTGTACTGTCGTGAACAAAAAAAAATATATCTGGATGTAGTTTAGAAATTCGAAAAATATTTAAAAAACTTTATTTACATAAATTGTAACTGTAAATTTCCCAGTGCTGGGCTAAGCCCTCCTCTCCCTGTGAGGAGAGGGTTAGGAGCATATTCCACCACGATGCTCCAACGCGGTTTGTATTGGTGGGTGTACTTACATTTAAATAATTATAACACAAATTAAGCACATGAAAATTAAATGGTGCCTGCCTGGGCTTCAAGATTTACGCGCTCTAACCACTGGTCCATCTCGGCTGAAACTATATAGGTAGGTCTAAAAGAGTATTCAAAATGAATTCAATCTAAATAATAATTTGTAAAATAAGATTATAAATAAATATTGTATTAAAAATGACTACTCACGACAACTATAAATCTTAAATGAAGTCAACATAAATGCAGACAAACAGTTTGTAAACTTTAACATTAATGAATTTCAAATGACAATGAATCCATCGGTAATATCATAATTCTATGTCCGATTGTAATATAATGGACGCAATAACACTATGTCTGCTGAACGTCATATAATAAAGTTCACTACCCTGTATCTTAATTTGTAAGGAGCGGTGCAAGGCTGTATAAATAATGTAAAAACAATGAAGAAACCTGTGGGAGCGTGTGACCCAGCCTTTAGAATCTCTTGAAACTGACGTTTCTCGCGATTTAAATAAAATTATTGCTTATAATGTGATCAGTGTCTTTAATGGAACAAACGAACGTTGCAATAGATTTGACGGTTACAGCGACGTCACTTTGTTCGATTTTTGAAAAATTAAAAATAAATGAATTCAATGGAATACATTGATTTGTTTTTGTTTGTTTGACCATGTATAAAGAATAAAAATCCATTTTACCGTCTATTTTTGTATGTTGCAGGTAGATGAATGGTCAAACGAGCCGCCTAATAGTAAGTATGCCCATAGAATTCAATGATCAAAAACACATAACTAAGCCAAAATTATCAATAGTACAAGTAGTGCGAACGGTACCACAAGTAAAGTTAAAGTGGCATTAGTCCGATCGCATGAAGGTAGCAAGAATCCGACATGCACCTAACTTCTCTTATAAAATTGTAACCATAAAAGTTAAATAAATACAAATTGAACTTGCAATTTATATTCTGTATCTACTGGAATATTATTTTTATAAATTATTTAAAAAAAATATTCCAATACAGGTCTATGCTCAACAGTCACTTTTGCCCCTTATAATACAATAACGATTGATACAACATAAATAAATTTAATCTAAATACTTCTCTAAACCTTTGTAACTCTACAATCGTACATACAGCGGCGACTTTGACATTAACAGAAAAATCCAAAATCATAAAGCACAAGCAACCATGCCGTATCGGATTGCAATTGCTCCTTGAATGCTAAACATTCGCCATCTCTTTCGCACACTTCAACATTTCAAGGTAATCTAACCCCTACATGTATCGATTAAAGTCTAAATTATCCTGAAGTATTAAAATGATCAAAGAATTATCGGCATATTCATAAAAGAGATGCATCTGCTTAAGCAAATATTGAATAATAAAAAATTCACGACTCATTTTTGACCCACCCGTGGTTTCGTTTTAAGGGTTGTTTGTCACGTGTTAGACAAAAAGTAGCCTATGGATTTCTTTGAAGTTCAAATTTGCTTCGAACCAAATTTCAATAAATTTGGTTCTTTATAATTTTATTGTTAAACCTATACGTCTATATATATTAGTATAGAAGTATAGGTTTAACAATAAAATTATAAAGACAAATTAATTATATTAATAAGAACAATAAATTATTAAAATGAAAAAAATCTATTCCCTAAAATATTCATACTTCGACTAATTAATTTTCTAAAAAAAAAACAAATTCAAATGTCTTCGTCTTTCTAATAAAAAAAAAATATGTCCGCGATTTCAATCAACTAAATTGACATTGTTTTATATGACGCTACCTTCGAGCTGAAAGCAAATATGCAACGCGACGCACGTTGTGCGAAGATATAATATCTCCTGATATGACGGCAGATACACAAGATAAAACGATGTTTATATCTGCGTCTAGAATAATTGTTTTCTTTTTATTTTTAAACGAGGAATGAATTCTATTTATAAAAATGTTTTTGTATGAAGCAAACCGCTTGTTAATTTTACAGAACCATGCGAAAGCTTTCCGTTTGAGACAAACTACGTTACTCTAATTTAATTTGTATAAGCATTTTGGAAGAATAGGTAACATATGTAGGTTTCCTGACAATATTTTCCTTCTTCATTATTTACGTCGTGAATTAAAAACGCATAAAAACTCCATTTTTATGCGGAGTTTTCGGCTTAGAGTCACGTGCTCTAGTAACATTAGATCTTGTCTGTTCTTTCAACATACTTTACTAACCTACCAATATTTCAGAATACATACTGATACAATGGGAATATTCGTATCTTTCTTATATAGTTCCAATCTCCCATTTGACAGCGAACTATTTTTAGGGTGTACATTATTAGGAATCTGTGATATTTCCCATAGTTTTAAGAGATGTTTAGTATTGCTATGTTTCGGTTTGTTGTAAGATCTTGGTGACATGTTGGTTACCAAGGTTGGTGACACGTTGGTGACACGAGGAATGATTAATATGTTAGGTAGCCTATTTGCCAAAAATAATGGCATGTAAAAATTACTATGTTTTGACAAATTGAAAATACATTGATAAAACATGGACATATACAAAAAAAATGATTGAGTTTACGATATAGGCACCGGTGAGATTCGAACTCACGATCTCCTGTTTACTAGACAGGCGCTTTAACCAACTAAGCCACGGCGCCGATGAGCTCTGACCCGAAATAATCGAAGGTTTGGGGTTGTTTGTTCAGAAATATTGAAGTTTGAATATTTCTCCAGGTTGAAATAAACTGTAATGTTTCCACTAATGAGCTTAGCGTTTTGGCAAGTTTAATAAATATCCTACAATCAAATCATTACACCAGATAAAATTAAGTCTAGATTCATTAAATTTGTATTTATATTCATTACACTATTTTCAATAGTTATGTTAATTCAACACACTTAAAATGTTTTTTAGATTTCTCCTTTCATTTTTTTAATCGATTATACACTTGCAATCCTGTTATTGTTGTTGAAATTATTCTAGCTATGAAGACCCAAGCGAATGTAAAATTACAAACATTAATAACATGAACAGCTTGTCAATTTCCCACTGCTGGGCTATCTCTTTTTGAGGAGAAGGTTTGGAACATATCCCAGCACGCTGTTTCAGTGCTGGTTAGTACAAAAATGTAAAATTAACGAAAGCGAATTTACGAAAACGATAGTGTATATTTATTTTTTTATTTACACAAACGTAATTGTATTATGTTCGAATAAGCATAGTGAGACTTCAGTGGCTACTAAGCTGATATAAGTACATAGATTAAGCTCATTCAAAGCTTGATTGAAAGTTACCTGTAAATGGAATGTGTTCAAACATATTTCTCATAATTTTGAAAATCGTATGTCTTAATCTTGCTTTATATAAAGAGATAGAATATTGACAACGCAATGGATTGAATTTGTCTTAGAAATATTAACAAATTAATAAAGTTCGTGTATTGATTTTCATATAAATTATAACATACTTGCGTTGAGCATATTTCAACAAGTTTCTTAAAGTCATCACTGCTTCGTTCTGTATCGTCAGCCGTGTCGAATACCGCTTTGTTATCGCATTATGATATCAAAGATTTCTTTTTAGTTCAATATTATGTTACAGTAATGCCATGCACAACTGACTCATAGAGGTGTCTTCCCCATTCCACTTATGATTTTTTTCTTAAATATTTAATCAATTATTATAGCAATATCACGTAGTCTATGATTCACTTTTGGGTATAGTTAATTATGGAACATCCTGAGATCATCCTGAACATCCTAACATGGTATATATAATTTCGATATATTAAATAATTCGATTATTTCACGTACCTAAGTACCAATTAATAGACGAAAATAAACTCTTCAATAAGGCTACTGATGTAAGTAAACAATGTAATTGCAGTGTCACACTCCAGATGGACCAGATTACTGGAGGAAAGTTTTTTTTTTTTATATCATAGTAAGGCGGGAGATTAAATGAGCCATAGTAATAAGTGATCATTTCTGTCAATAGATATTTGTGGTGTATACGATTCTATATTACCAAAACGCCATTATCAGTGGTTCAATCGCTCTTTAAACCGAAACACAAATTATTGCGTACATACATACAAACTAAGTATCATTTGCTTGCTTTGCTGGGCCAATAACAGTCAGTGATTAATATTACTCTACAACAACAACGACAACGATAGCCTGAGCGAGCGAGTGGTTAGAACGCGTACATCTTAACAAATTATTTCAGGCTTAAACCTACGCAAGTACCACTGAATATCATCCATCGTGAGGAAACCTGCATGTGGTTAATTTCATAGATATTTCACCAAGCCGCATTGGAACAGCGTCAAAGGTCAAATATGTTCTCTTCTACTTATAGTGTAACTTTAAAATGTATGAAATAATTTGTGTTATATTATAAGCGAGTAGGTAAGATACCTTACCCCGCGTCCACCATAACTCCTATATTCACGTCTTACTCTGCGCGGCTCCCGATTTCGGATTATGTTACTACTTTATGTTATACCGTTCGATTGTAAAGTTTAACAAACTTTGATTTACATTTTTATCTTCTGAATTTTTAATACATTGTAATAATTTATTAATTTATCTTCGTCATATGATACCACGATGAATTCGTCTTAAAATCTTGAACATATGAATAACTCTTAGTGATATTTTCTAATCGTTATTTTAACAAAGAGGTTCTATTCGGGGAACAAAGTCTTTATTAGATTGTTTTTTATTTGTTCATGTTATGAAATATACTAATGTTCACCGACAGTTCGAAATTCGCCAAATTCGAAATTATGAAGTTTAAACGTAGGTAGATACTTTAAATCTATTCGAATTATTATTTTTTTTTTAATTTGGAAACACTATTAGCAAAATTTTTTTTGATTGCCACATTTGTCTTATTTCTTAATCTTGCTTGGCTCTTGGTTCCAACCTCGAACAGTTCTATAAAAAATATTGTGTTAAACGAATGAGGACATACCCCGCCAATAAGACAATTGTAAAAAGGTATGAACACCATAAAATTGAAATTACGTATCGAATATCTCAAGAATGTCCAGCTTCTGTATTCAAATGACGATTAATTTTGTTTCCGAGTAGAAAAATTATCTGCAAGGCGTATTTCAGAAGCTACCATTGCTTCACTACTTACGGATTACAGATAGCTTAATAGGTATAAAGAAAATAGATGAAACAACTCGTTTTTCAACTACTATTACGACGGGAAAGGGCTCTTCCTGGTGAGAAGTCCATCGTCTGTAGATATTGTCGCTCTAAGAATTATTAATCAATCACAACATCGCCAATGTGCCACCACTCTTAGGAACTAAGATATTATATATTATTATTAGCTGTATGATACATGATATGTTGATGCGTGGTGATAGAATATCTGATGGGTAGGTTGGACCTACTAAGGCATTGTAGAAAGCCCTGCCACCAAGCATAATATTTGACAAACTCTTACTTCACTTTTATTGATTCCACTATCGAGTAGAGATCAAGTCATTTTACTGTTTTTTTACATAAAATAAAGAATATTTATGTACTATTATATAGCTTTGATTAAGCAGTTCTTAACTTGACTTACTAATTATGTACACCCCTTATAAAATGTAGTTGAAAAACCAAAATTAAAAAGCAATTGCAATATTTCTATCAAGACAATGAGATAAATCGTCAACATTTCTCTTTTGAGAATATCAATAAAATTATTTCATGTGTCGAAATTTCTAAAGAAACATAAAAAGTTGTAAGTTTTGCTTAACAGTAGTTAAATATTGTATTTTTTAGAATACAAAACAAGAAGGGCCATTTCGAGTCACTCATAACATTAAACCGACTCGATCACGACCCCATAAGTCACTGGAACTAGAGACACGAAGGCTACCTTAAAATAATATGTCACAAATGACCATAACTTCCTCGAAAAGATAAACTTTTTGACCAATTATGGCCCATGAGCGGTGTTTCCAAAAATCGTATATACGTTTTTTATCTCGGATCAAACCGTTTGGTTGACGTGCTTGATACAATCTGTCTGATACACCACTTCACAAATGTACCCAATGAAGTGATTTTTGATATCCCACAGGACCTTACGCCCTTGAAATTATGGGTGAAATTCCTTTGGATTAAAATATTTGGAAGGTAATTTAATTGGGATTAACGTAAAATTGTTAGTCACGAACGAGATGGGTTGTTACTTCGACTGTTTACAAGGTGATATTATAAGTTGACACGCCATTTTGGTTTCGATAGTTCTTTTTTCTTAATATGCTTAAAGACCTGACTCCTAATGTTTGTTTATTTATTACACACAATAACTCGGGCTCCTGTTTATCCGATTACGTAATACCCCACCTGTTATAAGCGATATGTCAAACTAATTACTTGAAGTGTTGGAACTTCTTCTTAAAGATTCATTTCCTGTTTGTTAGTAGGCATCTTAAAATTAACATGAAAATCAAAATATGCTTTATTTAAGCACTTTTGAATTACCATTGAACAAAGTATATTAAGGGAAGCTGGGAAATGCACATTTTACCGAGAAGAACCAGCAAGAAACCGTAGTTACTGTTTTTCAACATTGTAAAACAAAGTCAAATGTTAGTTAAATATAATTATATGTGTATGTAATATATCTATAAATATCTAAGAAGTCTATAAATATAAGCTTCACGCTTTTATTATCATCTATGTAATTTTGTATTGAATAATATGCCTTCTTTACTAATGTAATTGTAAAGGTTATCCTACATTAGCCATATATACTCATTTCATTCTCTCTTATATCGTCCTATAGGGTTCCTATACCAACTTAAAGAGATCAGGACAGAACTAGCGACTGACTAGAGTGATTACTTGGTGGTAGGGCTTTATGCAAGACCGTCTAGGTAGGTACCACCACTCACTCATCAGATATTCTACCGCCAAACAACAAAACTTAAAATTGTTATGTTCCGGTTTGAATGGTGAGTGAGTCAATATAACTACAGGCACAAGGGACTACTTACCATCAGGTGAACCATACACTCGTCGGCCAATCTATAGCTTAAATAAAAAAAGTAAAGTGCTAACTTTCTGTGTGAGACTTTATCAATAGAAAAACGTCCTAACTTTATAAGACATATGACTAGATCCCAGAAATTGGCTCTACACTCTTATTGGATCACTGATTTTACAGAATATTATATCTAATAGTTGAAAGAAATAGATGAAAGTAAAACACGTCTATTCAATTAAAACAACAAAAGAAAATTGGGCATCAAAATGCACTGTCTTTAATTATTACTCTCGATTTAAAAAAAGAACAAATCAACAAAAAAAAATAATAATTAGAAACTTTCTAATAATTCCCCCTTGTGTTCGTGCCGATCAAAGTGAAAAATTATGAAATGTTTCAAATAAAAATAAAAAAAAATATGGCAACACAAAACGAATCCCAAGCATTCCTCTGGTTCGTGTTGAATTTTTTCTTGGGGCGCACCCCGCAACCCTTTCGGAGGGAGAAAGACCGGTGTATTATATTTACTTTGATTTTATATAAAAAAAAAATACTTACTTCTCGCCGATTGATACATATGGATGTTATATGGATATGGATTTGTTTCAAATCAATAATTTATATCTAATACAGAGTAGTACAGTAACAGCCTGCAAATTTCTCAATGCTGGGCTGCGGAATCCTCTCCCTTTAAGGAGAAGGTTAAGAGCGTATTCCACCACGCTTTCCAATGCGGGTTGGTGGATTTACATGCGGAAAATAGAATCATGCACTTTTGGTTCCAGGTTCATACCACATCATACATTTTACTACCTAAAAGCAGTACTATGTATTGTTGTGTTTCGGTTTTAAGGGTGAGTGAGCCGGTGTCATCGCCATTGTCTATGGGTGATCGAAGGTCGTATCAGGAGGCCCGTGAAAGTCCTACTTACCTATATCTTTAAAAAATGTGATAAAACTGTACCCTTAATGTTGCATGAACTTCAAACAAGTTATAAGACAAAAGATAATTTGTATCAATTTGGAAATTACATGCAAATAATACCTTCAGCTATTCGTATATTATACAATATAATTTATAAAACATTTGGCATTATACCTTTCTAAATCAGCAAAGCAATATCCATGAGAGCTGGTAATCACTTACTGTAAAGTCAGCCTGAGCTTGCTTCACGAGTAAAAATTATTAAAAAGTTTCTTTTATCTATTACTTTAAGATTTGATAATCGGTAAACTTGAGGCAAGTAAATATTCGTAGCGAAAATATAAGATTCGTTTGTCTTTTGTCATAAAAGTAACCCTAAGCACATTATATATATAAGGTAGAATAAAATAATTATCAATTCATTATTCCAACACCGGCTCCCGGACTATGGAGCGTCGATTCGTGTGTTAATTGTTTGTCCTTCATTATTTCATCTTCAATTGCCCCTTTGTTTCCATTCTTTTCATTCGTTATACAGTCTTTCTTCCAGCGAACGATCTCGTTCATTTTTCAGTCTTTTCAATGGCCCACCGAATTATTTCCTGCGTCATCATTAACTTGCTGAATTTGTTTTTTTTTTCGTTTTTGTTATTTCGGTACGTCGTTTATTCTTTTGGATGGAAAATTTGGAGACTCGTGGCTATTATGTTTGTCTATATTTCAATACAGTCTATTTGGGAGTTAATAAGTAATTTGTGATATTGCTTTTTATTTAAAGAGTCAGGCGGACTTGTAGATGAGCTCTTTAGGAACTATTGTTTCTGTAGTATATTTTTTATGATATAGGTTGGCGGACGAGCATATAGGCCACCTGATGGTTAGTGGTCACTATCACCCATAGACAATGACGCTGTAAGAAATATTAACTATTCCTTACATCATCAATGAACCACCAACCTTGGGAACTAAGATGTTATGTCCCTTGTGCCTGTAGTACACAGGCTCGCTCACCCTTCAAACCGGAACACAACAATACTGAGTACTATTATTTGGCGGTATAATAACTGATGAGTGGATGGTACCTACCCAGACGGGCTTGCACAAAGCCCTACCACTCAGTGAGTAACACTTGCTCTTGCTTCTAGTCAGTACAATAATACTGAGCATTGCTGATTGGCAGTAGAATTGTGATGTACCATGTAGCAGGTACCACATCTAGCTTGCACAAAGACCACGAATTGTATACACAATTATATTTATCAAGTAACACATTATTAATAATAGTTCTTTTAAGAACTGATTTAAATTCGATAGTGATATATCATTAAATACTACAGTAATAATAAAAATAGTATATTTACATGCATGCATTTACATGCATGCATAATAAAATTAGTTAAGATTAATGGAAAGGATTTGGAAGAATTGGAAGCTGATTTAGGAAAATTTGGTGGAATTGAAATATTGACCATCCAAATATTTTAAAGTTTACTTCCATACAATTCTTTCGATTTGCTTTGAATACGCATATATGCATTGTTATATTGTCACATCCATGTAAGTGAATATATTATTTTCTTTATTTTTTTTAATCACATATAATACATTTTTAAATATAAAATACAAAATATTTATTTACTTCATTTTTGCTTTGATTACGCATACGTGCATATAACTGAATATATTATTTTTATTAGTACTATAGTATCACATGTACAGTCAGAGTACGAAAACCTTCGTCAGTTTTCAAAATCATTCCTTCATCAAGTCTTGAACTCTTAGTACCTTTTTAATCTAAACATCAAATAATTGCGACGCGATATGTCATTCTCAATCGGTAAAGCAGATTATCGCTCATACTGAGCGCACGGAATTAGATCTTAAGGTTACGAATCTTTTCTTACCCCGACTGTACTTGTGTTTATATTTGGCACTCGTTGAAAGAACTCCTCGTAATGAAACCTGCTCGTGTCGTAACATTCCGCCATGTACCCACCAATACGCTTTCAAGTAACGTGGTGGAAGCTCCGAAGAGAAGACATTATATGTAACAATTTAATCGAAGTGATTATCATTTCATTATTATAATTGTTATATTTAATAAGACTATATTTATGTAACTATTAATGATTTCACCGTTTCCAAACGGTCTGGAGTGTTTGCTTCTCGAAACTAATGTGATTTTTATGACAATAATTAGTAATATTTCAACGATTTCAATTAATAATGATTTTGAATTTTACTTTCGATTGAAAAAACAACACGTAGTATTAGGTAGAGGTAAGAAAAGGTTCGTCACCTTAAGATCTATTTTCGTGTTCAGCACACGAGTAACATAACAGATAGGGGAAATCACTTCATAAGAACTAGCGCGCACTGGTAACTTTTGTCACGGTGACTGTTTCGCCACGCAGACACAAGTGTCACGTCGTAATGTGCGCGCACCTCCATACATATTCATGGACTCGACAAGAGTGACGAAACAGTCACCGTGACAAAAGTTACCAGTGCGCGCTAGTTCTAACAATATCACGAGAAATAGAAGACAAGTATTACCTTGATTGTATTTTAATAAGAGCAACGTCAAAAACAAATGACGGCTACCTATTTGTCTTAACACACCCATCTTTTGGGCACGTTAAGTAGGTCCCGGGAGGCTGAGGATGCCAAATTTAAAAAAAAATATTGCAAAAACAAAATGGAAGAGCGGCTAATCTAAATTGGTACCGTGTACATAAAAATGTTTACAAATATAATTTACGTTTTTGTTGCATTTGATGGCTTTTCGATGCTGGAGTACGATGACGTCATTTTTTTATATATCATACAACCTTTCGTAAATTAACTATTTCGATATTTAAATTATATTAAATTAAGACTTGTACGTTATTGTAAAAACAATTAATTATTATTGAAAGACTATATTTTTTTGCTGACCGTATCGTAATCAGAACCAATACTTGTTTTTATTTCGTAGGTAATTAGTATTATTGTAAGAACTCCATTAAGAATTTAACGTCGACAAGAGGTTTAAAAAATATTTTAAAACAAATATTAGGTAATATTAATTTTTTTTCTGTTGATGTTTCGTGCTTACATATACAAATAGTATTTGTATGTTAAAGCTGAGAACGCATTGAAATACACATAAACTAGTAAATTAGTATGATTGTTTATTTTTATGATATCGTCTGGTGGACAAGCATATGGACCTCATGGTAAGTCACCAACCACCACCACAGACAATGACGCTGTAAGAAATATTAAACATTCCTTACAAAATGCGCCACATACTAGCGTATAGTATAGTTATGTTCCTTGTACCAGTACTTGCACTAGCTCACTCAACCTTCAAACCGGAACGCAACAGTACTGAGGGCCGTAGAACATCTGATGGGTGGGTGGTACTTACCCAAACGGGCTTGCACCAAGCCCTACCACCAAGTTTATGTTTGGCTAGTGTCATATACTGTCACGGACACTAGAATTATAGTGTTGCTTTGCTTGTTCTAGTTACTTTGTAGAACGACATTCTTGATCTAGATGTACAAATAATATATGTAAAAGACATACAAAGCTCGACTGAAGCTTAAAAATAAAATAATGTTTTGAACTGTTAATTCTTATTAACAAGCAGACGTTACTATATATAATATATTATAATAAAACCTCCGAAACACTGTTATATTTAATGTACAGTCAGAGTAAGAAATTTTCGTCAGTTTTCAAATTAATTCCTTTATCAAGTCAAACTCTTAATACCTTTTGGATCTAATAATTAACTATTGCAAATCAATATGTCATTATTGATCGGTAAAGCAGATTATCGCTTATTATTATTATTATAGATTTAGTTTAAGGCTTGATTAAGAGTAAGGTGTTTTGATGGTTCTCAGCTCTGAAATTGTCATTTTTGTAAATCTTCTATAGGTGCATATGATAAAATTGGAGTGTCTGTTCGTAATATTTAAATAGCCCACTTTACTTAACTTTTTCCTCAATGCATATGTATGTGTCATTTATTTGCTTTTGAAAGTAAAGAGCAAAAATGTAAGCATAGTTTTATTACCTTACTAATTTTTTTCTTAAAATTCTTTTCTTTTAATAAGTACAGTGTTAGAAAATGTACCATGTTTCGTTTTATGTCACCTATTGGAATATAGGGACAGAACTCAGAAGCGATACAATTTTAATTTTTGTTGACTTTAAAAATGTGGTAGAAATGTAGCAGCAGGGGTCCACCGAAACAAATAAAATTTTGAAAGTGGTCCACGAGAAAAATAAGTTTGGTAACTGGTATATAGTATAAGGAATAATTATATAGTATAAGGATAAATTAAGCTGCAATCTTTTTTTTTCGTTAAATTCAAACACAGACCCGGTCGCGGGCACAGCTAGTAGTCACTAAAGTAATTGGTAATTAGATGCCTTATAGAATCTTAATATGTATTTTAGAAAGTGAATTAACGAATTAATAACAAAACATTAATCATTTAATTAATCCAAATCAAAGATAAATTTTAAGAAACCCAATACAGAATTTATAACGATCTTTGTCGAGAGGCAACAATCAGAATAGCACTCGAAGTGGCGGGACGTCACAGAGGGTCACCGAGGGCCCTCAGCCAAAGGGTTGTTACAAACGAAAATTTCAAAACAGTTGATTTCTAGAAAATTCCTATTCGTACTTGAGTTTGCATTGTTACGTGTCTCGATGTGAATCGATGTGATAGCAATTTAAAACGTCAATCAATTTGATTGAACTATGTGTAAAAAGTTGACTAATAATGTTTGCGTATTACTAATTGATTGATTGCTGTAGCTAACAGTAAATATAGTAGCCCTTAAGAGTGTGTGCAAACAGGTACACCCTTTATTATGTCACTCTCATAATCGGACGCGACGGGAATCCGTCATAACCGGAGTTCAAGCAACGGACTATAGCGATTAACAAATTTAAGTAATTTCTGAACAACGACAACAACTAACATATATATGTCAATAGTATATGTTCCTTTAATAGGATTACATTAAAACTGCATTCAATATGCTTCTGTTGACATATAGAGACATCCTTAACATTAGAAACAGTAACATAAAAATATCGATTTTAATCATCTAAAATGAGTATCGTTATTGATAGGAATCGATAGCAAATGCGACACCTAATTGGTTCCATTCGATCGTGACGTTTGTTTTTCACTTGTCATTTTCTGGCAGATTGCGCCAGAGGGCACTCGAGTCGAGATTCGAATCCCCCAGATATTACTTTGAACTCCAATATCTTGATATATTATTTGTTAAATATGATGCTATATCTCGATATCAATATTATTAAAGCAATTTCAAAAGTTTTCAATTTAACTGTCAGGTTGTGTGGTCTTGACCATAATTAGAGGAATAATGTGTTTGCTCCTTCGCCTAACTACATGTCATAAAAAAAAACCTGCAAATTCTTTCGATATAAGACAAGCTCAACAAAAACTTCTACCTAGTAAACCAATAGCCGTAATTGCCTAACATCCTAGCTCTATAGTCTAGTCAAAAAAAAACTAGTTAAATCTAGATTAACCGAAAATATACTTTAAATGTCATAATTAAATGAATGTAAAAAAAGTAATCAAAGCACTGTGTTCAATGAAATTTTATATTTACTTTAAAGAAATTTTATATATTTAAAAAGCAATAAACAGACAAACAAAATCCGAATCAGTGGCAATTTGAAGTCGTTCCGATTGGCATTCGCCTGCCGAAATCAATTAAGTGCTTGTAATAAGCCGACTTGCTACGCTACAGTCTACATAAATTAAAGACAAACCAAAATAACTCTTACATCTATACAAATAGAGTTCACATATGTTTACAAAGAATGCAGAATTAAAATTGACGAACACGGGTAGGATATAATTCAAAGAATATTCGGATTACTCGAAATGACTGCCAAAGCGAGCCATTACAGGATTTTTTCTTAGTTTTCGATATGAAAAAGGCAAAAAGTACGACGCAACGACCGCGGTAACATCAAAAGAGAATTTACGATGCGGTATCTCGCTCGCACGTATGTCGTAAAGCGGGATGGATATACATTAGGAATAAAATGATCCTTTGTGGCAAGTAAAAAGCCGCGGTACGTAAGGTGTTATATAGTCAATGTTAACTAAACACGTGTTATGTTAGCGATGCACTTAAAAACAATAATTGAGTTACATACCTCGGGTATTGCAATTATAACTTCTAAGGATCGTTTGAATTCAGCAAAAGTGTTATGTCTTTTTATGAACCGATACAGATAAAAATAAGCCGAGGCCCAGTGGTTAGCTCACGTGAATCTAAACTGACGATTACGGGTTCAAACCCGAGCAAGTACTATCATATAATGCGTGTTTTTTTATACGAGTATATTTTTACTTATTTGTCTGAGCCTTTGGTGTGTATTATATCGATATTTTTAAATTAAACTGGATCACAATTTAAGTTTGAAAATTAATGATTATTATTCTTATTACTATTGAAAGCCGAAATGGCCCAGTGGTTACAGCGTGCTCAGACATGCACTATTGAATTTTTATGTCTCGACCTCGGAATTATCGTAAGGAAACCCTTGTGTCTAATTTCAACGAATTTCTGTTACATGTGAATCCAACAACATTCATTGGAGCAGCGTGGTAGAATATCCTTACCTTCTTCTAAAATGCAGAGGAGGCAGTCCAGCATTTTACAGACTATTACTATATTTTTATTTTTTTATATTATTAGATTATTATTGACGTCCTCCGTGGCCGAGTGGTGTTTGCACCGGTTTTCATGAGTACGCCACTCCGAGGTCCCGGGTTCGATTCCCGGCCGAGTCGATGTAGATTATCATTAGTTTTCTATGTTGTCTTGAGTCTGGGTGTTTGTAGTACCGTCGTTACTTCTGATCTTCCATAACACAAGTGCTTTAGCTACTTACATTGGGATCAGAGTAATGTATGTGGTGTTGTCTCATATTTATTTATTTATATATAGATATCTAAGTTAAAAAAAAAAGTATAGGAAACTTTGCGTGGAAGTCTACTTGTATCAGACGAACCAGTCTATATATATACGGATTTTATTGATACAGTTTGATTTTTGATAATCTAAAAAGTTTACGCTTTGTCTGTATCTCTATTTTATTACTTTCTTAGCTCGAAATTTTTAAAATGTGCTTAATTTATTTTCCCTTTAATGACATTGTCAGAAAAACTCTCTGATAGATACTAATCTTTTATATTAATAACAATTTTTAGCAGTTCTGCCTCATTTACTTTTTTATATCAAAGATTGGCTAGGTCACCTGCTGCTAAGTAACGGTCCACAGAAATTGATACTGTAAGATATGTTAATCATTCTCATGACACGATAACAACAACAACAACAGCCTGTAAATTCCCACTGCTGGGCTAAAGGCCTTCTCTCCGTTTGAGAAGGTTTGGAACATATTCCACCATGTTGTTCCAATGCGGGTTGGTGGAATACACATGTGGCAGAATTTCTATGAAATTTGTCACATGCAGGTTTCCTCACAATGTTTTCCGTCACCGCTGAGCACGAGATGAATTATAAAGACAAATTAAGCACATGAATCAGCGGTGCTTGCCTGGGTTTGAACACGCAATCATCGATTAAGATGCACGCGTTCTAACCACTGGGCTATCTCGACTCAAGACATGACACGACACGACTATAGAACCTAATATTTTACAGATTGTACCTGTACAGTGTACACTGGCATACGCGCTCATTAATCAGAACAAAACCATGTTACGAATTGCTGTTTGATGTTTAAAACATCTGACGATCGACTAACCAGACCTAAGGCTCTGTCATTAAATAAAGTGTCTAAAAGCATGTGATGGTGACCAGTTAATGTCAGTCAATTTGCTATTTTTTTTATTTGCTCCACTGCCTTACCATCACTACAAGGTATAAAGCAATGTAGATGATTGTCCGTAATGTATGCTTTTGCCTGTAAAAGATGTTTAGACTAAGTATAATATTGACAGTACTAATTACATTTACTTTTAATTGCACTGTTTATTCTCAATTATATAATCATCACATAATATAAAAGTCGCCTACCGCAGTCTCTCTCTATGTACCTATACTTGATATTTATAACTACGCATCGGTTTTTGACGTGTTTTTATAGATAGTTTGTTTCAAGAAGAAACACTTCAAGTAAAGTCCGTGTACTTGATGGTAGGGCTTTGTGCAAGCCCGTCTGGGTAGGTACCACCCACTCATCAGTTATTCTACCGCCAAATAACAGTACTCAGTATTGTTGTGTTCCGGTCTGAAGGGTGCGTGAGCCAGTGTAACTACAGGCACAAGGGACATAACATCTTAGTTCCCAGTGTTGGTGGCACATTAACTATGTAAGGAATGGTTAATATTTCTTACAGCGTCATTGTCTATGGGCGATGGTGACCATTTACCATCAGGTGGGCCATATGCTCGTCCGCCAACCTATACCATAAAAAAAAATATGCAATCTTAATAATAATAAAATAATCTTATAGTCTTTAATATATCATTTCAAATGACAAATAAAAAAAATCAAAAATAGACTATGTTTAATAACAATAAATTAAGACGAAAAACAAATAAATCTTAAGCACTGCACTCAAATTCACTTCACATCAGAAATCACATAAACGCTGAACTTAATTTTAGCTCGCGACTCTTATATAAACTTCGAACTCGATCCATTAAGTCATATCGTCGTACGATATTATTTAAATCTACAAATTTCATCTTAAAAGTTCAGACGTAAAAAATTGCATCCACTCTTATTAAGTTTAAGCTAAGCTCAGGTTCAAGTCGATGACTAAGTAAGCAAATTCTTGGCTGCGACGTAAAAAGGAACGGAGGAACTTTTAATCGGTACCATCTAATTACTGCCTCCGAACGTGCTGTAAGATTTTGAAGTGTAAAGAGGTTAGTACAATGTAAGCGAATGTATTTTATAATGTAACCAAAATTTATAATGTATACTAATATTATAATCTGCTAGCATTCTTGCCACCACTCCACGCGGTCAAGATTTATACAGTAACTAGTTTTAGTTCATATTTGTATATATATATTTAAGCATTTAATGTTGTTAATTCTTATGTTAATAAAGATACTTGTATATGTTGAAAAAAAATAAATATTATAATCACGGAAATAACTTGTCTGATTGTTCTTCTTTTACGGCCAAATCCGAGAAGCGAATTTGTTTGAAGCAACGTTTGAACAACGTCATAGATTTCTTACGATTTATTACGAATTTATTGATATTAAATATTAATTAAATCGGTGAGATATATTTTGGGTTCCAATCTATCTCTTGCCTATTCTAATCACGGTAAGATCAAAGACAAATCAACAAATTTGACAGCGAATTGATACGATATCATTGGTCCAAATATTGAAAATAAATTCTACAAGGGTTTGCAAAAAACATTATGATTTCAGACAGAGAAGTATGGAAGAAGAAGACACACTGCGCTGACCCCAATCAAAATTAAAAAAAATGCAGGAGGATGATGAGAATGACGATCGCCAAAACAGTCATCAAAATATAAGAAGTAAAATTAAAGGTGATATAAGAAGTTTGAATTTTGTCGTATTATAAATAAAGATTTGTTTGTAGTGTACAATATAGACGGACTATTATCACATAGCATGGACTATGTGAATTCGTTTGTTTTAACATTACTCCTACTTCGATTGGAATAAGTTTTACGTTTGCGCATGAATAATACTATCCATACTTTTTACATAATAATTTATTCGTTTTTATTCAGCTTTTGATAGCAAAACATCTGAGAAAAAATTGAGTAAAATAAATTTATGGTAAGGTTACATTGTAAAATCACTCTATTAATAATAGATACGATGACACTTGTTAGAACAGTGAGTGAGCCAGTGTAATAACAGATAAAAAGGTCATTACTTCCTAATTCCAAATTAGGTTGGTAGGCTTACAACGACGGTGTTGAACCAACCAACAGATTGCATGGACCATGGATCATTGGACAAACCACGACAAAATATATAACAAAACCATTATTTGAAGACTGGGTTACAAGATTAGTCTCAATCTTCGATTTAAAACTTAAAACAGAAAAAAACGCTGTTCATCTGTTCTTGTCAGGTCAGCGCATTTTCTATTCCGAAGCGATGGAAGTGTTAAATGAGATATTAAGTAAATATAATCCTTTTTTTTTTAATAATATATATATATATTTTTATTTAATAATAATCCTATATTGAATAATAGATATTGATTTGATTTGTGTGTTCTTCTAAATTCAAAACGACGTGATAATCTTCTGTTTTTTTTAAATACACCAGCTATCATAAGCCCTTTTTAAAAAAAGTTTTAACATTAACAAAAAAAAAAACACTTAGCACCTTAAAAAGAAATGTCAGTTTAATATTTATATACCTTTAGCTGCAAGTGGCTTAAGGAAAGTGTTTTCGCAACTGAGGAGACATCGGACTTAAAAATGAACGCATAAATCACGATCTTCGGCCCTAATTAATTCCTCCAGGGCCGTTGAAAGGGTTGAAATATATAAAAATCCCTTATTAACTCCTTTCCCCTTTAAGGTACGGAACACGTATAAAGATATTTTGGGAAGCATTGTTTTGATTGCAATGTTTAGGGATCAGTAATCATTACATAGTATAAAATAAAGTAGCTTTTTCTGTCCCTTCGTCCCTATGTATGCTTAAATCTTTAAAACTACGCAACGAATTTTGATGCGGTTTCTTTTAATAAATTTTAATAAATAGAGTGATTCGTGAAGAATGTTTTTATATATAATACATGGATAAATTCGTAAAGAAACACTGATAATTTTAGAAGTTTCTACTGTGATGTCATATTGCACGCGTGCGAAGCCGAGGCAGGTCGTTAGTATTAAATAAGTTGGGTTAGTATTTTTTATGTAAAATATGCCTTGTGAATGAAATTAGCTAGTAAGCCTAGTTACTAGTTTATTATAGTTTTTGTTGTAAATCCGTCTGGGTAGGTACCACCCACCCATATGGCATGTAATATTAGTATTGTTGCGTTCAGGCACAAGAAAATCACACCTTAGCTTCCAACATTCCTGGCATATTAATATAGTGAATGGTAAATATTTCTTACAGCGCAAATGGCTATGAGCGGTGGTGACCACGTACTCAACTGGCAATAAGCCGCCATCATAACGTCATGACGCTCACTTAAGCCTTTATGTCATTCACGAATTCTGATTAAATTGTCTTGACTAGGTGCAACCATGACGCTGCATCACGCTGGTTGGTAGATGTATGGCAGAATATCTTGTAATATAATATTTATAGATTATATCAGGTATTATACAGGTATCCTACCTGTACTTCTTCACGTGTCTACTGGACAATTTATTAATAATTCAACTTATCATTTTTACACGTAAACATAATAACAATGATTAGTATTATCTGATCTCAACAAAAACTTAATCCATCTCACAGTTGAAGGAACACGAATGAATCCAAACATCGATGGGAACCTAAAACTACGATTCATCGATTTTTTTCTTACACTTACAGAAAATGATAACTGTCGAACCGAAAATTACATCCAACCTAAAAAATACTCTATCACAACGCAATAAAGTTCATTATCAATTATTTCAAATACACTGTTACTATATTTTGAAATCAATTCATCCGGTTGTTCGAATTCTATGCTTCTTATTGTTTACGTAATAAGGTCTGAAATGTGATGGCAATTTATTCAATATAAACAGTTGAACGGATTTTGATATAAATAGTGGACAATGATAGAAATCGATGAGCTCTGAGCTTTAAGATTGAAATCAATCAGTCTGACGGTAGGTGGCAACCGAATTACGATTGAGAAATAAAACAACTGATATAATGCTCTACTTAATAAAATTAAAATTACTTCATGAATTTCATAAATGTATTTAGCTCATGAATAAATATTATTAGTAGGATAATTGGTTAGTCTCAAGAGACAATATCGCTCAGTGGAAGAGATAAATTTTAATCAAAAATCGATAGCTCAAATTTGGGTAAGTATGGTATGTCATTTATTATATGTATTCGGAACATAATGAATATAGATTCATTAAAAACAAACCATTTATAGAAAAGATATAAGACACGAACAAAAAGTTTGTGTTGATACAAGTTGTTTTGTTATGTAATTATGTTTTAGTAGCCGTAAACTGCGACTTTTCCATGTAAAAATTGTATCGGATTTTGTTAACAATGAATTATGGTTTGAGCTAGGCCCTAAATATTTTTCAAAAAAAAAGTAGATTAGGTGACTCTTTATAGGTATCTGCTATCTTTCAGTAAAAGTCCCGTTCAAAACCGGGCCAACTGTTTTCGAAATTGGTTAAAACAAACATAGTGACGTTTTTTTTTTATTCTAAATAAAATACCACGTAACATCATCATGTAACATATAACTGTAATGTTATCATAACAGACACTTTAATTTACTTTATTTTTATATAGGAAGTAGAGAATACTTCACGTTCGAAGTTCTAAATAGAATCATTATTAAACCGAGTCAATGATGTTAAATAATTAAGCACGTAACTGGTTTCGAAGAAATACTTATTTATTGTAAAATATATTTAATGATAGATGGCATTGACATCCAAACACTAAATACATTCATCAGCTCAAGTTACGATAATAATATGAATTAACTAGTTGTGCCCGTGACTTCTAACTCTTAAGAGCGTTTTAGAGGCCTGTTCGACATTACAGTTACGACATTCGCAAGATCGCCGGTAGAAGTTGGGTGAGGGAAGCAGAGGACCGAGCAACGTGGCGCGGTCTGGGGAGGCCTATGTTCAGCAGTGGACAGCAGTGGGCTGTTATAAGGCACAAAAGTCTATGTCAATTCTTTGAGTTTCTCAGCTCAACAGACACAGAGACTTTTAAATTTATAATATTAGAATGCATTAATACGTCATTGTTTCTACTTGATTATTAATGTTATCGTTTTTGTTGTTCTGTATTAAAGCTATTTTCAACCGACTTTTAAAAAAGGAGGTTATCAGTTCGACATGTATGTATGTTCCATTGTTAAAATTTAATTGTGTTTGCTCAAAAACTAGGATTATATATAGTATTGAGATGATCATCTTTAATCTATATTAGGTAAATTTCAACTTAAGGAACAGTATGAGTTTTATTAAAATCGGTCTATTAGACTCATACATATATTTTCTTTTATTTATAGGTTACTAGCAGTTTCTAATTTCGAAGACGGTTCACTTAATTAATTGTTATAAACTTCAATGATTCCTTCATTGCATCTACGCCAATTATTATTTTCTTGTGCGTTAATCAACCATCGGAAAATTGTATTAGTAATAGATTGTTTTATAATGACATTCATTATGTATTGTTTGTTCCATTATACATTGATATAAGTTAATAAAAATACTGAAACAAGGAAACGAGCGTTGTATTTAAAGTAAATAATTTCGAACAACAACAAACAACAACAACAGCCTGTAAATTCCCACTGCTGGGTTAAAGGCCTCCTCTCCCTTTGAGGAGAAATTGTGGCAGAATTTCTATGAAATTTGTCACATGCAGGTTTCCTCACGATGTTTTCCTTCACCGCTGAGCACGAGATGAATTATAAAGACAAATTAAGCACATGAATCAGCGGTGCTTGCCTGGGTTTGAACCCGCAATCATCGGTTAAGATGCACGCGTTCTAACTACTGGGCCATCTCGACTTTTTTTATATTATTTATAAAGTAAATAATTTCGAACGCGTCCCAGAAATGATCTCGTTACAGAGAGCAGGTGAAGAAAAAATTTCGTCATTACGTTTCGGTATTTCCTTGCAATTATTAGTCGGTAAGTATAATTAAAGTTTGCTGAATTCTCACCTAATTGGGTTAAAACGGAGGAAGCTATCGGTAACCGTATCATAGCGTGACAATTATATACATTTACATCGAATACATAACAACGATAAATGAAACAAAGAATTGTCTTTATATAATTTTACAAAGTCTTTAGAAGGTCGTATTATTGTTATATTATATATTATACAAGCATGGTAATAAATTGACAGCCTGTAAATTTCCCACTGCTGGGCTAAGGCCTCCTCTCCTATTAAGGATATGGTTTGGAACATATTCCACCACGCTGTTCCAATGCGCGTTGGTTAAATGCACATGTGTCATGCAGGTTTCCTCACTATGTTTTCCTTCACCGCCGAGTACGAGATGAATTATAAACACAAATTAAGCACATGTACATAGTGGCGCTTGTCTGAGTTTGAACCCGAAATCATCGGTTAAAATGCACGCGTTCTAACCACTGAGCTCAGCTCTTTGGGTGGTTGACATATACATATATTTGACATTTGACGACCTCTGCGGTCGAGTGGTGTGTACACCGGTTTTCATGGGTACGCCACTCTTAGGTCCCGGGTTCGATTCCCGGCCGCGTCGATGTAGAAGGTTCATTAGTTTTCTATGTTGTCTCGGGTCTGGGTGTTTGTGCTACCTTCGTTACTTCTTATTATCCATAACACAAGTGCTTTAGCTACTTACATTGGGATCAGAGTAATGTATGTGATGTTGTTTCATATTTATATACAAAATACCACCCTTCCAATACTGCTTCCATAAAGGTGAAATTTCCAAAATATCTTTGTTTGGGAATCCACGTCGTAAGGAGTAACTATGCTAAACAAGAAGTTAGTCGAACATATAGTTATGTATGTTACTGGTTGTCGTTCGTAAATTCACTCAAGTTTTAGTAATTAGTGGTCAAGTGTGTATAAGGCATAAAGTACTTTCTTAAGGTTCGTACTTGCTTTATAGAAAATTTCATCAAATTTGGTTCAGTGATTTTGACGCGTTAAGAGTAAAAGAAAGGCAAGCAAGTTACTCTCGCATTTATAATATTAGTATGAATATATTTTTACAACAAGCAAGTTGATTTAAAATTAAACTTGGTGATAAGGATTTACCCGAACCCGTTTGGATGGTACCATCCAGTCACAATACAAAAGTAAAGACTTTAGACGTAACACTATCATTCTCAATGTTGGCTGATAGGTAATGTAAGAAAAGTTTAATTTTTCTTAGACCGCCAACTACCACCGCCAGTAATGGGCGATGGTGACTACTTACCATCATGTTATCCATTTGATAGATGACAGTATCTGCGACTATTACATAATAATTAATAACATTAAAAGATATATTTAACCGGTATCACATCGATACATTTAAATTTTTTTTTTATATTTCTTATTAAAATATAATTTACTCTATTAAAAATCATTGCAAATAATAAATTTTATTTTATTATTTTTATGTTTAAAATTAATTGAATTTATTTTGTTTTAATATGTTTTTAATGAGTAATTAATAACTCGATGACATCTTTGGGAAGTGTACGTTTCCCATAATTAACTAACGGACGCGATCACATATAAAACGTGTTGATTATTGAGTATTTATCGATATGAACCAGTGGCTACTAAGCGTGGATCTTAACATAAGGTGTCAGGTTCAATCCAATGCTACAACAGACAGATCATTTTTCATGTTTTTAATTATTTATGTGTGTAATTGTGTATGTCTTCTGAGACCTTAGCCCAGTATGATGCTTTTCTACTTTTATTTCTCGTTTAATGACATTAATTATTACCAGCACATAAACACACATACACACACACACACACACACACACACACACACACACACACTCTTTAACAGATAACAACACACACTTAAGTATTAACACTAATTTTAAGCGAACGATTTGACAGCTATCTTTAGCATCGAACGTGTGTTCTAAATTCGAATAAAAATGTAAGTTAAATTTTGGATACTATTTAAAACATTAATTAATGCACAATCTTAAAAAAATGAAATAAATTGCTAGATGGGCAAATGAGCCTGATGCTAAGTCGTCACTACCATCCACAGACATTGGCGCTCATCATTCCTTACACCTCTAATATGCCATCAACCTTGGGAATCCCGATGAAGTTACCTAATTACTAAGTATTATGAGTCTTGTGCCTGTAGTTACAGTGACTTACTCAAACCGAACACAATAATGCTAAGTATTGCTGCTTGGCGGTGGAATATATGATGAATGAGACCACCCACCATAGATACCAATCTACCCAGACAGACTTATACAAAACTGGCGATCGACCCAGTCTTCGCACAAATGCAATGCTGACAGCAAATATACGACATAATGTCTTACAACAGTTTAACAGACGTTATCAGTGTTTCTTTAATACATTGTCTATGTATAATATACATAAAACCTTTCCCTCGGATCGCTCTATCTTATATAAAAAACCGAATCAAAATCCGTTGTGTAATTTTAAAGATCTAAGCATACATAAGTACAGACAGCGGTAGGTGACTTTATTTTATAGTATGTAATAATAACAATGATCTACAACGAAAATAAAATCTTTGAAGAGAAATAATGGCTATCTATAGGCACAATTACGAAGTTTGAAATAAAAATGTAACCTTAACATCCATTACTCATTATGACATCAATTATCAGCTAATTAGTGTGTGTACGAAAAAAATATAGGGCATGTCTACATATAGCGTATCCGGGAAGCACGTGTGACCTCCGCTTTAATTGATCGCAATTGCTAATGGAATCTCACTTATTTTTGATGCAGATGATTGTTAATCGTGTAAGTATTTAAAGGTGTATTGTGTAAGTACATTTCGTATAAATGTTTCCTCATTTCAGAAAGGGCTTAACTGGTCTAATGCTAACCAGCATACATATATACACAGCTGATACACTGGCGGATACATAGCTGATACGTACAGAGATCTTTTTATGATACTGATGATGGTAAGTCCTGGGTAGTGGACCCATACATTTGGTTTCGTAAGAATACTAAGGCTCTTCAAACTTCAAACGAACTTTTTTAATGGTCAATTAAAATACTGTAGTACATTATTTTGATCACTCTCGTAGGGTTTAAGCAACGTTTCTTTTCCGAACCGGTGGTACTGTTTCAATTGACCATCATAAGAAAGTGCAATAATTCTATATTGAATAAAGCAATTTGAGTTTAAATTTTGAGTTTAGGTTTGCAAGGTAAGTGCAAAGAATGTGTTTATTTACGTCATCAATTTAAAAACCTCTAAAATTTTTTTAGCATATAAAACTCCCTCTTGACTCACTCAAAGTCGCATCATAATCCGTTGTGTAATTTTAAAGATCTAAGCATACATAGGGACAGACAGCGATGAGCAACTTTGTTTTATACCATGTAATAACTAGTTGTTGCCCTTGGCTTTGCTCGCGTACAAATAAATATATTTACATATTGAAATAAAATATTACGTTCCTCATTAAATACACACGAAATTTGTGTTTATTCCTACCCTCTTAGGGTAGAATATTCAGACACGCTTAAATACGTATCTACTCATTTCTATTCAGTATCAAAAAATAAAATTTCTTGCTTCTAAGTTTAAAATTAACGGATTTCCATACACATTTTCAACCGTTATATCACCCAGTTAGGGGTAGAATTTTCAAAATTTCTATCTTAGTGGGTGTCTACATACTAAAACGATCCTACTCACCAAATTTCAAGGCCCTAACTTTAATAGTTTACGCTCGGGAATGATGAATCTGACAGTCAGGACATGTTAATTTATATACATATATTCATACTAATAAAATAAATACGAAAGTAAATCTGTCTGTCTGTCTTGCTTTCTCGTCAAAACTACAGAACCCATTTAAATGAAATGGGACACAGGTTACTTTTTTGAAAACAGAGGTTAGACATCTTTGTATAAAGTTACAGCCTGTAAATTTCCCACTGCTGGGCTAATGGCCTCCTCTTTCATTAAGGAGAGGGCTTGGAACATATTCCACCACGCTGTTCCAATGCGGGTTGGTGAAATACACATGTGGCAAAATTTCAATAAAATAGACACATGCACATTTCCTCACGATGTTTTCCTTCACCGCCGAGCACAAGATGAATTACAAACACAAATTAAGCACATATATATAGTGGTGCTTGCCTGGGCTTGAACCCGAAATCATCGGTTTAGATTCACGTGTTCTAACCACTGAGCCATCTACCAATCATCAACGTAATATTTTAAGTCAATTTGCCAATATATATTCATATTCTACGCGAGGAAATCCGCTGGTAACAGCTAGTAGAGAATATTTATAACTAAATATGTAGAGATGCAGAATCTTGAATCTTGATTAATTCGCTTCTCGGTTGTAAAAAATGGCTACGGCTTCACTAATTAACAGTATCCATTAGTTTAATGTAATACGTTTTCAATAAAATACCCACGCCTACGTCCTTATGTCGAATCGATAAATTGTTACAGCGTTTACTAATGAGCAACGCGTAAGGGAATTAATGCTCTTGTCTTCGAGTTAAACGTGATTTGAAATATTGAGAATAATATCAAGGCCGAATGTGATTTTAGATACATATATGTTTAACATTTGAGAGAAAAGTTTTTGACACTTTTTTATGTTAGATAATCTTTATAATCGACATTTTACATTATATTTAACTATTAAGTCCGTAGGTGTTTCTAATTAATTGCTGTTTTCTAAATCGCGTTATGTTTTTTTTATAATATGTACTAGCTGTGCCTGCGATTTCGTACGCGTTTGAATTTAACAAAAAAGGATTGTTAAGTTCGCAAATTTAATAACTTATTAAATACATATATATAACACAAATTTTATGATATCACGTCACTCGAGGTGACGACGGAGTGTTGGTCTGGTGGTATAGGGTACACTCGGTATTGAATAGTATTTGAAGATTGCAGCGTGACTTAATTATTATTTTAAATATAATAAAAAAAATAACCTAAGTTACTCGTTATTATATTAATTATTTGCCAGTAAAAGTCCCATCAGAATCGGTCCAGCCGTTTTAGAGAGCACATACAGATTAGCAGACAATAGTCATTTTGGTATATGTACCGTGTATGTCTATGCATTAAATGTATTTAATTAGTATATAAAAGGAGGTTATTTTAATGTTACAAAAAGACACTCAAATTTTTTAAAGGTAGATATACTTCTACGTACGAATCCGCAACCATAACCTTCCGAGTACAAAATCAGAGTACTAGGACAGTCCAACTGTAATATAAGGTGAGACAGGGGAATGTGATATCACCGAAATTCTTTACCATTGCATCATTATAATGGCTTTATCATCATGACAGAGACTTTGCAGAATTTGCAAGACATATTAAAGAGACTGAACGATTTTTCAAGACCACTAGACGTATCTGGATGAACATTGATCAAACCAAACACAAAACATAGTCAACAAATATATATCGCATCGGGACTCATGAAATGAAAAATATTAGACTACTTAAAAATCGATTTACGATTATCTAATTTAGTTATAATAATTATTGCTATATTTGGAATCGGTGACAACCAAGAAAACCCTACAGTATATCTATCAAAAAATAATACGAGAATACTCTAAGAAATATGTTTTTTTACAAATTACCTTTTATACGATAATATATTGGGTCAATCAAGGGGCTCGTATCGTTTCTTTCTTTTGATTGTTGAGGCCTGTGCCCGTGGCTGACACCGGCTCCAAATATAACAATAACTATACTACGTTATATAATCGTAAATCAACTTTCAAGTAGTCTAATATTTTTCATTTCATTTTACTTAGGAGGACTCTAAAAAATATGTTGAATACGCAATTATTTTTACTACTTTTTTGTGCATATTTATTTGTTTTAAAATAGTATTTTGTTTGAAATCGTTATTTTTTTTTGTTAAATTTTTTATTTATTTATAAAAGGTTATAATTTTAAATGAAACCATTAACAAAATTATACAAAAACACGCTCTATAAATATTAACACATGTAAAAGTATAATTTAGATCAACCAACACATAATAAATTAAACTATATCTATGCAATAAACATTCAACATACGATATATCAAATCGACCAATTAAAACGTAAAATTAAGATATAAATACGCGAAAAACGTTTTAATGTTTAATATTTATTTTAAATCAAAACTAGTTTGAAATACGAAATTACATCCATTTAAAATAACCAGTTTTTGAATCGAAATTATTTATTCTTTAGATTAGTTTTGAATTTGGCAAGATCTTTTTTTCGCTGTGGTATCATGGAGTCCCCAGAAATAGTCACCTATACAGGGTTTTTTATAAAACACACGCACGCATAAACCTAAGTGCCCGCGGCTTCTCTCGCGTTTTAGGATTTTGGTTGTCATATGTGAGGAAAAAAACTAACCTATAATTAGTAAGTATACCTTTCTTGTAGTTCAAGTTTGCTTCATACCAAATTTCGTCAAATTCGGTTTAGCGATTTCGTCGTGAAAGAGACAGACAGTCAGACTGAGCTATTTACACATTTATAATATTAATATAGACAATATATTATAAATTCAATAACCAACGGTAGGTACATATGTATATTAAGGGTGGCATTAACAGGTTTACAAAAATACAATGTTACTGACAAAATTGGTGCTGTGCCTAGGAAATATCTTTAACTTAAATTAACTTTTTAAAATATGTCAGTACTCGAATCATGATCGTAACAAAATCGATGTGATATACAATTAGCATAATCGCGATAGTGTATTACAGCCATAAATAAATAAATAATAAATAAATATGAGATAACATCACATACATTACTCTGATCCCAGTGTAAGTAGCTAAAGCACTTGTGTTATGGAAAATCAGAAGTAAGGACGGTACCGCAAACACCCAAGACAACACAGAAAACTAATGATAATCTACATCGACTCAGCTGGGAATCGAACCCAGGACCTCGGAGTGGCGCACACATGAAAACCGGTGTAAACACCACTCGCCCGCGGAGGTCGTCAAATTCAGCCATAATAATAATTTATCGCTAAAATAAAAACAACTGAATCAAATAATCGTATGTTATCTTCAATCTACTAATTTAAATAATAATAATAATTTAAATAATAATATATCTTATTAAAAATAAATAAGCTTTAAAATAGTTAAAGATCTATGACTTTTATTTGTATAGTTACCTAAATATTTGGGGGCACTTATTCTGGTGGTAACGATGTCAAACGGGCCGTTGACATTTTAAAGACAAATAAATTAATTAATTTTGATGAAATTAATTCAACAAATTAATAGGTAACTTAACAAGGTGAATATTGAAAAATAAAAAGCACTGTATTGGTTCTACTCGAGATTGGAACCCAAGGTCTAAGAATATCCAGCCTTATGCACTAGACTAGATGGCTAGCCTAGACTAGAAACTACGCCTGAAGTAAACTTTTTAAGTACCTAATAAAACCTTCCTGGTGGTCTTGGGTCTGGTGGTCCTGGGGTATTTCATAAGACAGGCGTCAATACCTTTAAAGCTTATCTTAAATTAGATCGATTCAGCTATATAGAGACTCCGATAGTTATCTATTAAATAAATAAATCAAAATGTTTAAAATAAGAACTAAAATATTCATCATTACCAAATTATTTCACATTAAAAATTTAAAAACATACTTCCGAATTATAGTAGCTATCACAACACTTTGGTGTTCTCCTAAATTTGTATTTTATTCTCGTTTAAATTACTAACAAAAATCTAAATTAAAATTAAAGTGCTGCAGCGCCGTCAAGCGACATATTCTAACAAAACCTACCCATAATTTGTACCCATTCTCTAATACTCAATTTAATTATCACAATTAAGTACTTTCTTGCAACTTCAATATTTCTTGCAACGTCGTTATTTATGGGCGGTGGTAGAAAATTTACCATCAGGTGGTCTATCATTCGTCAACATATACCATAAAAAGAAAAAATAAATCTATAAGCTTTTGCACAATAAAAGTTTCATCAGAACAAGTCCAGTAGTACAAGATAAACACCATAGTATATATACAGCACACTCAAATTCCTACCAATGATATCACTTTTGCAATTCAGACAAATCTGTGCCCTTTTAAGTCTGTGCGAGTTAAATTTTCGCCTTACACCGATTAGCCGACAAAATGAAGTAGGTATCAATCACATCGATTCCGTAGTAATAAAACCCATATTCCCTCCAAAGCTTATCTGAGATCGGAGGGCCATTAGATCGAGTCGAGCTATTTATCTCGCCGGCTGTTATAATCACTCACATTGACAGCGATCGGTCGCGCTACCATAAAACATTGTGAATTTGATTTAATTATATTTAACTTTGATATGTATTTATACTTGTGTTATTTTTATTTTATCCGTTTACATTTAATGGGATTGATAATTACATTTTGATACGCGATGATTTATTTTATTAAATGTTTTATAGTAATATTTGATACTCTGACTTTGCACGTTGTCTTTTTTATTTATTTTTTATGTGTGAAATATTGGTTGATATGCCGTGGATCATGTATGCCGTAATGGCACACGGATGCTCCCTCATATGCCGATGTGCCTCACGCCGGTTTCTACTCCTTTGTAAACGTGGCATATGACGTAGCTATGTATTTATATATCAATAAGAAATACATATCTATTAACAAATAGAGTTGGTTTACATTTTCAACCGACTTCCAAAAGGAGGAGGTTATCAATTCGTCTGTATTTTTTTTTTTTTTTTTTTTTTTTTTTTTTTTTTTTTTTTTATGTTTGTTACCTCATAACTTTTCACTGGGTGGACCGATTTTGATAATTTTTTTTTTGTTTGAAAGGTAGTGCTTCCCGTGGGGTCCCATTTTTTTTTTATTTTTTTCCGATGATGGTATCCATATGAAAACGACATAAGTCTTAAATTTGCATTATGTATATGCGCGACAAATAGGTGAATAACTGAAAATCACGTTAACCAATTTTGATAATTCTTTTTTTATTATAAAATATATACTTCAAGGGTAATTTGGTGAAAGTTTGGTAAGGTTCTGAGCACAGGATCCATGACAAAGTAACGGAAAGGAAAGGAACGGAACAATTCTGAGGAGCACGTTAGCGATACTCAGTCGAATCTTTTATTTATAGGTTATTTGGATATTTGAGTCACCTTCCGTAATGTGGTTATGTTTATGTAATTATCATAGTCGAAGATTATAATCAACTAGCTACCCACCCGGCTTCGCACGGGTGCAATACTGATACTAAATATACTACAGAATTTGTTTATTTACGACATCACATCGCAAACTTCTAAAATTATCAGTGTTTCTTTACTATATTGTTCATGTATTATATACACAAACCTTCCCCTTGAATCACAATATCTTTTAAAAAAAACCGCATCAAAATCCGTTGCGTAGATTTAAAGATATAGAGACAGAGAAAGCGACTTTGTTTTATACTATGTAGTGATGGAACTCCTATATGGCTCGCAGTTAGGGTGCGATATGGGGCAGAATTTTTACTATCTTTAATCAAATTTTGTGTATGTGATGTGATGTCATATGATGTACGAAATATAGTTGGTCTTTTTCAAAGTTTTTTTGCTGAGTTCGACTTCAGCTCTTTCGAGGGATCCTTGTAGTTTACGCCGCGTGACGTATTAAATCCGCATTTTCGAAAGTCTATTTTTGCTTTATTCGCAAGTTTCCTTTGAAATTGTCCTCGAAGTAGTTTCTGACTCATATAAACGGAACGCTTAATCTATCCATATTAAAAAAAATATTTAGTCAACATCAGCTTCACTTAAAATCAAAAAATAAATAAAAATTTTAACAAAAAGAAAAACCGACTTCAAACAAAACACTATTTTAAAACAAATGAATATGCACGAGAAAAGTAATAAAAATAATAGCGTATAGACACCGGCTCTAAATATACTAATAATTATAACTACATGATATAATCGTTAATCGACTTTTAAGTAGTCTAATATTTTTCATTTCATTTAACTTAGGAAGACTCTAAAAAATATGTTGAATACGCAATTATTTTTATTACTTTTCTCGTGCATATTCATTTGTTTTAAAATAGTGTTTTGTTTGAAGTCGGTTTTTCTTTTTGTTAAAATTTTTATTAATTATTTTATTCCCTGAATATTTATCTTAAATTATTAATGATTTCACATTTCACTTTGAATATGTTTTACTACGCTCTGTAAATCTGTATTCAGCCAAATAAGTCTATTATATAATACGTCCTAAATATAGACCATATTGTGTTCCAATTTGAAGTTTGAGTGAGTCAGTGTAACTACAAACACAAGAGAAGTAACATCTCAGTTACCAAGGTTTTAGATTATTAGAGGATGTAATTAATGGTTATTACAGCTTCAATATCAATGGGCGGTGGTGACCACTTACCATCAGATAGCCCATTTGCCTGTCCGCCTACCTAAATAAAAAGTTGCCCAAATATAATATCTAAATCAAACGTTGACAACATATTGGCAATGATGGAAGAATATATTTGTAATATTGAATTACAAATATAATTTAAATTGTGTTAAATATCAACACTTAATAATAAACATTATATCTTTTGATTTAAAATAAGATTTCATTATAACGCTTAAAAATTCAAAAGTCATTAAACAAATCAATTAATATGAATACAGGTGATCAACTGAATTCGACAGCGTTATAAGCAGGACACGCTAATACTCTTACACGAGGGCACTTTATCCAATATTTTTATTAAAACTAATCGTAATACAGTGATAATCGACGTGGGCGGCGGATGGTAAGATTGTTCACGATCAATTTTATTGCTTCATCTAATATCTAATATCATTATGTACACTTGAGGATTGATATTTGGCACACATTGTTTGTTTTCGATGAGCTGATGGCCCAGTGGTTGACGCGTGCCTCTTAATCGAAGGTAAACAGCATTGATTGTTCATGTGAATACTTTGTGTTTATAATTTATCTCGTGCTCGGCGGTGTAGGATGACATCGTGAGGAAACCTGCACGTGTCAAATATCATAGAAATTCTGCCACATTCTGAACACGTGATGGAATATGTTCCAAACTTTCTCCTTAAAGAGAGAGGAGGCCTTAGATCACCAGTGGGAAATTGACAGGATGTTTTTGTTGTTGGTTGAGACGGATTTTTTAACCGCTTTAAAGTTTAAATTTAATTTCAACTTCAAGAGAATGAATTGAAAGGAGTAATTACGTATGAAGATGAAAGAGTTGATTGTTAAAATTGAATGACTCTTGAGATTATATTGAACGGTTAAAGATTGTGAGTGAATGAAAATAAAACGATATTAATAAATGCGTTATAGCATTGAAATATGAGAAGTGATTTGCGTTATCAGCGGTTACAAATTCGCGGGACAACATACAAGCAGACAAATGTCCAGCTGTCATGCTATTGGTCAAACAATGACTCCTTATCACTTGTAACACGCTTCGAGACCTCGAGAGTATGTATTAATGGAAATATTACCTTTAATATATTATTATGACAGGCTTAACGGCCTTTTTGGTGTAGTGTATGGTGTTCTAGTTTTGATTCTGGTATCGGACTATATAATTGAATTTTTGGCACTCAGATCTATTTTTTATGATAGTTTGAAAGCTAGCTGAGCAAATGGGCCATCTGAAATTAAGTGGTCACCATTCCCCATAGATAATAACACTGTAAGAAATACAAATTATTTCGCCTCATTGCCTCCACTGGTGACAGGAGGGCTGGTTCGTTTTTTGCCCAGAGGATCGGAATTGCGATTCAACGGGGAAATGCTGCTAGCATTCTTGCCACCATTCCACGCGGTCAAGATTTATACAGTAACTAGTTTTAGTTCATATTTGTATATATATATTTAAGCATTTAATGTTGTTAATTCTTATTATAATAATGCAAAAGCGAAAAAAAAAACTATTTCTCACCTTAGGAACTAAGTTTTCCCTTGTGCCTGTAGTTACTATAACTCACTCACAATTCAAACCAGAACACAATAATATTGATATATGGTATAACATATGATGACTAATACCTACTCAGACGGGTCTTGCACAAAGTCCCATCAAGGTTTCAGTATCAGTGCTAATGTAAGGAATCTTACTATAACCACTGATAGACACACACGCAAACACACGGCACAAGTGAATATTTTTATACAACGCACACACTCACACAATCCTTTAAAACAATAAAACATTATAATCATGCGTATAGATACATTTAGGTTGCATATTACGTATAATTAATAATCATAAAGTAGATCGCATAACTATACTAATATTATAACTGCGAACATAACTCCACGAGATACATCACGCGTTAACCAATAAACCAAATTAGATGAAGGATACTTTTTTTTTTAATTAGCACCTTTAAGGGGTAAAATTGCCGGTGACGATTTACGTGTTAGAGTTAAAGTTTTAAAAAATTCGTGACTTTAGGGGGTCAAAAGTTGGGCGCTATTTGTAATATTTTATAAGTTTCGTGCGATCAAAGCCACAGGCTCAGCTTGTATAAAAGATAGTTACATTTTTTAGATCATAATTGTTACTTAGATATTATGCAAAAGTGACACATCAGCATATTAAAAATAATATTGTTAGGTCAATATTTTGCTCGTATTCATCTAACAGACAAAAATGCACAAATGAATGATGATATGAATTGATGGAGGAAATTCGTCTGCCAAATCGACCTCGACGCATGCCAGCTCCAATAATGTTATCATGACTAATGTACTAGCAGTCATACGGGAGGATAGTAAAGATTTATCTTAACGTCGGGATGCTGCAATCAATGAGATCTTTAAACGAGTGTATTCAAAATGAAACGATGACGCAACTATGGATGACATATTTCTAATGAGAAATTGGTACAGGTGACAATTGATGCTGGTCCAATAATTATCTGAATTAGTGATAGGACTGTCTTTGGTTAGGTACCACCCACTTCTACATAATTCTACCACCCAAACAGTAATTAGTATTGTTGAGTTCCGGTTTGAAGGGCAAGTGAGTCTTAATTCTCAAGGTTAGTGGCACATCGGTATTTCATAACATCATGTCCATTTAGTGCTATAGTGGTAAGCTACCATAGACATAGACAATGTATGAAATAGTAGCCATTCCATGCAATATTAATTTACTGATAAATATAGAAAAATAATTTAAATTTTATTTCAATTTAAAAAATAATCTGATGCTACCTGATGAATTCCATCCTATTCTTATTCGACCACACTGTTTCAATACATGCACATGTATTGTTTGGTATCTTCACATCTTTGCCAGATCTAAATATTCCACATACAGAATTTCTAAAGATTTTCCTTCACCACCAAATACGAAATTTATCACACACGCAAACTACGAGTTTGAACCCTAAGACAAAAGCGATCAAACCACGTGGTCACCACATTTAAACAACAACAAAAGACGTATAAATATTTATTTCACACATTTGCCGATTTATATGCGACAACACGAACTTAAGCACTTGATATGTCTAAGACGTCTATAAAGAAACAATATCAATATCTCATTTAAAAACATCGTTCGCGTGCATAGTACAAGATTAATTGCCAATACGGAGCGTTGGGACCAATGTACAGACAAAGAAACGATTGGAGGTGCGCACGATGTCCAAATACGACCAACTAACATTCTCTGCGACACCTACGTAGACAGAGAAAGGTTATTCCGTGAAGATTTATTTAAATTTAAGAGATTTTATTCGTAAATTTTAAGTCAAGTAAGTAATTTTTGGACACACGATTTACTTACCAATTTCAATTGTAACAACATCAAACAATAACAACCCACTGTCTGTAAATGTAATACCTGTCAATTTCTCCACTGCTGGGCCTCCTAAGGCCTCCTCTCCCTTCGGGAAGAAGGTTTGGAGCATATTACCACGCTGCTCCAGTGAAGGGTTGGATTCATAGTTGATTTTCGTTGAAATTAGACACATGCAGGTTTCCTCAAGGTTTTCCGGAATTATAAACAGAAATTATGCACATGAAATTTCAGTAGTGTTTGTCTGAATTTGAACCCGCAATCATCGGTTAAGAGGTACGCGTTCTGACTCCTGGCCCATTTCAGCTCAATTAAAATATAAATAGTGATAGTTTTGAAGTTTGCAGATCCCAAGATTTTGAGTTCTTAGGTTGGGTAATGGAAGTTATCAATTTTTAATCAAAAATTATCAATGAAATAGAAAAAAAATCAGCACTCTTTCCAGCACCTCAAACTATTGTTCCATTGCATCTTCAGAGCGGATGAATATACATATATACATAAAGGTATTATACAAAATTTTGACTTTATGCTTAAAAAGTGACAAACACCTGCAAAGTTATTGCAACCTACAAAAGCCTCAATTTGCAATCAAAACACCAAAATAAAATAACAGGATGATTATTTTAACAGCTAAAGAGATTAATTTGATTTATGTACCAATATAATATAACATATCTGTAGTTCCTTGTCGGAATTAACTTTAAGAACACCCTGTATTAAAATCTATGTTGTGTTAAATTATTATCTTTCGAACACAGTACAGTTAAGTCTTATTTCGTTTGAGATGTATTTCCAAAATAAACTAATAAACATATAAATTTAATTACATCAATTAAAATAAACAATTTGATGCTGTATATTAAAATGTCGGATCGGTAATTAAAACTTTTTAACGAAATTCGAAATAAATATCTATCTACTAATTAATGCGACATTTATACTGATAATGTTAAATTGGATATTTTAGTAATTGAAATTAAAAAAAAAAAAGTAATTCGGTCCAGAATAAGGCCCCGACGTGCACCTCATGCGCAGTATCGACTTGAAGGATTAGCTTAGTTCCAAGCATTAAATCAAACAGTCGATAAAAAGCTAAATATCGTCCGATTGCGCAGACTCTTGAGCATAAATTGCGTCGCTGATAAATTAACCGACCGTGAGTTATGGCTGAATCCTGATCTATTTGCAAACATCGCTCGTGTACACTATCATATTGAATATGTACGTTTTAAAAATGGAATCTACAATTTAAAAAAAGAACAATAATTTGATTATGGTTTCGAATTAAAAAGTGTTCGATTTTTTTAAAAAGAGAACACGTCAAATTATTTGAATATTTATTTTATATGAATTCATATGTAAATATATTTCCATTGATGATCTAGACACTTACTTGGTAGTAGGGCTTTGTGCAAGCCCGTGTGGGTAGTTACCACTACTCATCAGTTATTCTACTACCAAACAACAGTACTCAGTATTATTATGTTCCAGTTTAAAGGGTGAGTGAGCCAGTGTAACTACAGGCACGACGTTCCCATACGACATCTTAGTTCCCAAGGTTAGTGGCGCATTGACGATTTAAGGAATAGTTAATATTTCTTACAGCGTCATTGTCTATAGGTAATGGTGACCACTTACCATCAGGTGGCCCATATGCTCGTCCGCCAACCTATACCATAGAAAAAAAAGACACTGTTTAAATAAATGGTTCGAAATTTAAAAGCGCTCAAAAAATATTCTTACAGCAGTGTTACTTAAACTTAAACCTCGTAGGTACCCAATTAATCTTGCACATCATCTGATTGGCGATTCAAATATATATTTATGAGGCTGTAACTATTGGTTATAAAAATAATTTATGAAAAAATTAAACCGACTTCAAACTTTGACACAGAACTACTAAACCAATTTTAATGAAACTTACACTTATCATTCTAACAATGTTACATACATAATATGTCGAACAGCTAACCTCCTTTTTCTAAAAGTCAGTTAAAAAATAGTATGCTAACAGCATCGTAGAAATGGATAGGGTAAAAATTTATTTTATAGAAGACCTACGAAAATTAATAGTTTAATTATTGTATTTAATTTGAATCCACATGTACAAAGTCGTATGCGTTCGAAATTTAAAATGTAACCGAAAACCGATCGATGTTCCTTTTTTGAATTTCACGGTAATAATATAAAGAAAATAATTTCGTTCGGATACGTAACGGAGATTATCTTTTTTTTAAAAATACCGATCCTCACTTATTTCACGTTTTAAACTAAAATAAGACTAAACGGAACGGTAGCCGTCCATTTTTTCGCACTTAACCGATTTAATTCCTTGATCGCGAGATATCCAACGTTTTAAATGCTTGTCACGCCATTTTAGGTAAATTTAATGTTTTCACGGATCTCTCTTACCGAACTTTAAGCGAACGAACTAAGCCGTTTAATTATCACTGAATTCCAATAATATGAAGAATTCCTCGATTTTATTTTGTTAATCGTAGGAATATATATTAAAAAAATAGGTGGGAGTGGTGGGTAAAAATATGTCTTGAAACATATATGGCTTAGATGTATAATTCAAATTACTTTTCGAGTGTTTTGTTTAGTTGATGAACAGTTATATATATTTTTATTTAATTTACAAATTAGCCATGAGGCCTCAGCCATGCATGCATTAATCGCTTACACCCGTAGTTAAAAAATTACTTCGAAAATTACTCAGTGTAGAATGATTAGATGTTTCTTATCGAAGTCTAATGAGTTTAGAACATTTTCCACCACGCAGCTCCAATACGGGTTGGTGGATACACAAATGGCAGATTTTCGTTAAAATAAGAATTAATTCATTCACTGGCGATCTCGAAATGAACTATAAACACGAAAATTAAGTGATGATTCTCTGGGTCAGTTTGGCTGTTATGGCATCACAGGAAGAAAACAGACCACAGTTACTTTCGCATTGATGGCCCATTGGCTCGAACGCGTAAATCTTAACTAAAGAGTTAAGTTTAGTGTTGTGTACATTGTTTTTATATCTCATCAAATGAAGAGAAGCTTAAAGGCGTTGAATGAGTTCGAAATTCGAAATCTGTTTTGACATGGAGGTCCGCAACATTTAAACGGCATTGCTGATAACGAGGCGAACAATCGCTATAAAATTTAGCGCATTTATTCATACAGCAATGACCCTTAACACGTCTCGGGGAATGATTTAAAGGGCGAACACACGATGCATTGTGCACCGCCCACAGTAGCTGCCTACGATCGCTAGATCGGCCCTCCCGCCTCGCTGACCGCTGGCTTTATATATGGAGATCGCTTCTGTATAACCTTGCTTTTGATAATTTATAGCATATTTCCTTGTTAGTTTCAGATCAGTAAAGAATGTCTATAACAATGCTTACCAATAACTCCTAATATATACTTCAAATATACATTAATTATGTGACACAACAATTCCATGAAAAAATTACTTGGGGTCGGCGCAGCATGTCTTCTTCCTTCCTCACAATATGTTCCTCATTCCTCTGCATAACATGCATATATCATGATAGCCGCCTTCCACACCTTCTCGGCTATCAAAAAAAAAAGTCATAAACTTTATTCAAGTAAGCTTTTACAAACACTTTTGAATCGTCATTTTACAACTAAGTGAAGATACCACCGGTTCGGAAAGTAGATTCTACCGAGAAGAAGCGATAAGAAATTCAGTAGTTACTATTTTTCGACATTTAAAAAATACAAAGTCATTTACAGATTATTTAAATTTATATCCTGCTTGAAAGTCAACAGGTATTAACTCCACGCTTTTCTATCATCTATAAAAACTTGTATCGGTACTACTTTCGGACTTCCTCTTATGTACTCATTCCTTACTCTATCCATTCTGGTAACACCACACATTCCTCTAAACATTCTCATCTCCGCTACATATAATTGTCTTTCATACATCCCATATGGTGTGTTCAGTGGTGTTATAATTTAAACAGTCCATTTCCATAGCAAGCGACTACGAAGCGACATCGACGTGAAATAAGTAAGAGTCCGAATAACAAATAACATTACATTCATTCAGGCATTGTAAAGGACATTCTAAATAACAATAATTGAACCAATCGACCAACAAATCGGCCAACGCATCGGCCAACTGATTAATACGACACGAGCTCCCATTGTTGGCTTACAAACGTTTGATAAACAGTTTGACCGATTCGGTTATAATTTTATTGATGATCTCGTGGGTGTTTTGTATTTGTTATTTATTAATGTTAGATCTGAATTCGATTCTCGGTTATTTAATGTGTACAGTGCATTCAAACTGTTATATTCTTAAGAATTATAACGTCTTTTGTTGAAGTAAAATTCGTCGTAATGGTTGTGGAATTGGTACTTATTTTCAAAGGCAATTTCGATTGTTATGAATAAGCTACTATTATGCCAAGATTTGTTTAACTTGCAATGTTTGTTGTTGTCTTATCACACGGATATGAAATTTTTCATGTTACATTGCATTAGCTTTAAAGTTGTATGGTAAGCAGGTAATTTAGTAATTAATTATCAATGATCACAGTATAAAAACAAATATTAGTACATGAAGATTTTTTTTTAAATAATGTATTACAAATTTATTTTTAATTCAAAGTATTTAAAACTATTTGCAATCTTGGTGGTTTTTGTGCTGGATTGCTAAGGATGGATTTACAGGATTACTTCGCCATATTCAATTTCGTTACAATACGGTCCAAAATACAGATAAATAATTGAGAATCTTAAAGGCCTAATAGTTAATAATTTTCAATTATTAATAACGCCTTTTTGGGTATTGTTTTTTATGGACTTTATTTGTGCCAAAAAGGCACAGATCATTTCGCCAATGTCACGTGCGAGAAGTTTTTATTGCGTACTTTTGACATCTGTCAATCATTGACAGCTTGGACGTTTGAACAAATCGAGCTGATTGATAGAACGTTTACAAATTTGTTACGTCACATGACTTTGCACCGTTATTTATAAAAAAATCTTGTGTTCTATTTTTGATGTTTTTTAGTGGCCATATCTATTTGTTAATTTGTGTTTTTTCTTGTGACGTTTAGAAATCATATAGCTTATTTAAAATAACAATTGTGATTTTAATTTGATATATGTATGTATTGCATTAGTACATACTATCTATATTCAATAAACCAACACACATAAACAAGCGTTCAAACAACATTGATCCAAGATCCTTTTTATAAAAAAAAAAACATTGTAATTATCAAAACAACTACCATACAATGTTTTATTTATAATTAAACATCGTTTCCATATCAAAACCTCAGAACGAGCTCGAAACGCTTAGTGGTATCCCATATCAATTAGTCACACAGCGTTTAATAACTAAAAAAAGGTTTTAAAGAACTCAAGATACATAACAGACGAATAGAGGAAGCCAAAAAGAGATAAATCTTCATGATTTTAGTATAATTTAATCGAAACCTCTCGATTTTGGTCTCATAAATAACGGATTTTAAACATTTTAAAAGGTACAAAACAAAACATTTAATATGCCGTATCGGGTATAAATCACCCTTAACTGGCATATTCGTCTTAGGTGGCATGATTTACGAGTCCAGGACAAAGAATAACGACCGCTATTTTGATATACTTAAAACACAAAATGGCATATCGTTGATTGAATAAAAATGTACAGTTGGGAACACTATAAATTGAACTTTAAATTTATTGAATTAAAGTTTATATTTGTTTGTTTATTTGTTATGATTTCTCATATAAATCAATCCGAGATTTCGATAGGCAACTATTGATACAGTGAGGTGTTTTACGTGTGACGCCGAGGTCTTGTATTAGTGTTTTTTTTGAACTCACAAATTAAATTTCTCAGAAGATTTAAGACACCTGTCGTATTGATGTTTGAGAAAATATTAGATTTAGATTGTGTTTCCGTATTAAGCAAACTGAAATGACTTATAATTGAACTTGATTATTAAAACTAAAAAAATATAATTTCTTTTTTACTTCTCTTCCCACGAAGTCGACAAGCACTTTTGAATCGTCACATGTTGACTTTAGTGTAACGCTACCACAGATTCAAAAAGTAAATTATACTAAGAAGATTCGACAAGAAACTCAGTAGTTACTCTTTTTCAACAGTTAATTACAGAGTAAGTCAGTAAATTCGATTAAATTTATAGGGGTCAACTCACACAATCCACACTTTTATTTATCATTAAAAATATAATCTTTTATTGAGTAATAGGCGTTATTTATAAATGGATATATGCATTAAATTTTTATTAGATCAAGTTAGTATTATATAAGTATATTAGTGTTAATTCAATAGTATAATTGTTAATTAAAAATCAAACGTACATTAAAGACTCTATCAGTCTATTAATGAGTTTTCAGTGATAATATAACTCTCATAGATAATTATGAAAAGAAGAGTTTTTTCATAAATCTTAGTATTTTCAAAATTAAACTCAAATTCCTTAATTCAATATAGAAGCATTGTACTTCTTGATTGTCAAATTAAATACTACCATCGGAAAAGAAAATACCCTGTCCTGAGAAGAATCTGAAATATACTGAAAATGAATAAAAATATCCAGGAGGCGATTGTTTCATTTACAAGGTGTACTATCAATCATAAAAACACTGAATTATGAACACTAATTAAGTTTGAATTCTCAACCGTTGATTAGGATACACGCGTTCTTCCCACTGAGCCATACCGGCTCAAATCACCTTGCAAAGAGCAAATTAATTTGTAATATATTTAATTTGACTTCCATTACGTAACACCAGATACCAAAACACCGGAAGATGAGAATTAAAATAAAAAAAAGACTAATTCAAACATACAATATGAGTAATAAAATTTTATTTAAGGGACATCGACACTAGCATCCTTATTACTCGCACCGTACCAATGGCGTGTTGATTATTAATTAAAAATAATTACGATTACGACCATATTCAATGACTCTGGTGTTACATCTATTAACGCGGGAGTGATGTCAGCTGTTATTGAATTTTTATCGATATCGATTTATTATTTGGTAATTATATCAGGTCGAAAATAATTTTGATGTATTTTGAGCATATATGTAGATTTATGCAAGTAATAAATGTTATTATGAAGACTTATTTAAAAAAATATTATTTTATAAACTTCTTTTAGTCTCAAATCAAAACCAATTAAATTTGATTTTGATTTAGAAATCGTTACTACTGTGTAATTATTCTTTTTTATTTAAATTAATACGAGTGCTGTTACATCTGTCAATTCTGTTAAAATAGTACATAAAAAGTATGAGTAAAATTTAATATCAATATTTTAAATTAATTAAGAATGAATATACATAGTATTAAAACAAAAAAAAAAACTATTTCAACGTTATTTTCATAATTCAACTAAAAAAATATTTTAATCACCAACTCAAAACATATTTGAAATCCCATAAAAATAAAACTGAAATCGTTTTTATTACTAAATAACTATTCAATTATAGTATACGAACAGATTGTTTTATTGTCGATAACATTATAAATTATAACTCGAATTTAAAAATCGAAACTTTTATCGATAAAATAATATTTATAGCTTTCACGTCACTATCATAAGTTCTAATTAAGGCATCGACCGTGCACCGAACGATGTTTTTAATCAAGCGCGTAGCCGCCAGTTTGCTTTGTTGTTGCGCGGGCGCAGGAATCGCTTCGGTAATGAATGGCCTATTTTTATCAAATTTCTACTAATCCCCATGACATATGCTATGGTATTATGGATTTAGGGGCCATAAAGTTTTCTTTCATCCTTGTTTTAATATTCCAACGTTTTGACAATGAGTGTATGAACACCTTAAATGCAGACCGTGTTTTATACAATTTGCTTCGTAAAAAAGTTTTTTTTTTTTTAATTTTATTTTATAAATTGAGGGACTGGTAATTGTGTGACCTGGTGGTCAGAGGTCACCACTGTCCATAGACATTCTCGAGGGAGAATATCCACTACCGCGGTCCATAGTGTAATGCACAAATAATATCACCTCGGTCCTACTCAGGTCCTGGTTTATTTCCTAGTGGATTAACTGGTGGTAGATTTTTGACTAACAATAAGCAAGTGTCAACTTTGACAGCTCAAATACAAGTGATTTTTTTTATGGAGTAACTCACCGACCAGAATAAGATCAGGTTTAGAACCAATGCATACCCAAGGCAAGAGTGTACGCCTTCCAACTTTCTAGACTAGAGTGTAACTTAAAATTAAAAAAAATAACCAAACAAGATAACTCTGTCTGTTTGTTTGTCTAACTAGACTAACGAGGCGAACCAAAAATAGTGTTAATATAAATAACATCATATCCACCAAACCAGTTTAATTTCTTTTGTCTCAGCAATAAGGTCGATTGTTGCTTACATGTCAATGTTTACGTTTCAATGATTACAAATAAAATTATTTGTATTGTAATTAAATGAAGTTATTATGTACCAGAGCTTAGTTACATTCCTTTGTTCAACGAGCTATAGATAGGTTTACAAAAAGTTATTTTCTTTATTAAGTTTGATTGTAATATAAATAACTATGTACTTTCATTTATGAGACTTCCTTTACATTTTATTTTGATTAATTGATTTGTAATTTTATACACTTGAGTACTTTTTTATTAAGTATCTTAGGGTCAACAACACTAAAACAATAACTCTATGATACTAAAATCTATATCTATAAAAATATTATATATGTGAAAGTACCTCTGTGTGCTGTCGCTGTTTCACAACCAAAATGCTGAATCGAATTTGATGAAATTTGTTATGAAGCAAACTTGAACTAGAAGAAAGAACATAAGCTTTTTCCCTAATACAGGACAACTGATACTCAAAAACTCGATCTATAAAAAATAAAAGCTCGCTATGACTACAATGAAAAGGGTTTCCTATTCTTAAATACCTACTAATTAGAGCTTATATACTTTGCTATTTAAATTGGTAGATGCACAACCTTCCCCCTTGGAAAGTAAAACAAGTAAAACTCCTTGCATGAATTGTCCTTCTAAGAACCCACATACACCCACGTGGTCATATCAATACCCTGAAACGTCCATATTAATTCATTAATAATTACTAATCCCTGAGAAACAACAAAGAAATATGGCGGCATTCAATAAAGCAATTTAAATTCTAAATTACATTTGCAACAGCGAGTATATCAAGGTAAGCTCTAATTTACAGATCTCAGGTAACGCTATAAATACGATTAATGTTTATATTTCTGTTCTTACAATCGTTAATTCCGATATAACGACCGATAATAACGATAACGATAAATATAACGACACGATGTCGTCGATACGAGCTGCGTTGTCAATAATGTGGAGCTTCTGTCTTCGAGTGTGTTATTTTTGGTTACTTAACCAAACATATCTAGAAACGCGGTAGCGTGTTAACGCCATGACAACTAGCCAAGTCAGACCTTAGACTAAGATATATTATCTTAAGTTATGGACATAAATCATGTTTTATGTACTTATAAATACATTCAAACTGACTGGCCATTGTACTTGGCACTCATTTAGATCTTACTTATTTTGTCGTTGAACAACCAAAGCTTATATATTAATATTGTACTTGACTCTTATTTGATGTGATTCAATAGTACAGTAAGTATAGTTTGATTAAAGAGTCTTATTTGATACATAATGGGGGAGTCTTTGCCTGTTAAAAATAATAAATAAAATACAAATAAAAAGTTTATATTTACATAATATAATCAGCTTCCATGAAATGAAATTCTTCATTATTTTTACTTTTCTATAAGTAAAAAAGAATGTTAATGAATTAGAAGCGCATGTGATTATAGTTACGAATACAAAGGAATCAATTAACTATTTTGATATTCAATGTAAGCGATACAGGATCTTGTAACGCCACAGAATAATTACAACAGTTAGTAAACAGACATATCTTAATATTTAATTTTTGGATAATTTCTACCGCAACCGCCATGCTGCTTTTATGCAAGTCAAATATGAAAAATCACAAATAAAGTCGAAATGACCATGTCTAAAACTATTCATTAACTATTCATAACATTCTCTTTCTCTACATATAACCTATATTTATTTATTTATTTTTCACATCAGATACCATTTACTCTGTTCAAAGATCCGACATAATTCAGGCCGAAAAATATATATTAAAGCAATAAGGCACATCCACTCAATTCTTTCCCGACTCCAATCTTAAGTTACATAGCCAATAACGATAAAACAAATCAATAACAAAAAACAATCACTTGCGGGTAAAACGAAACCGATAAATATAGATAAAAAACATCATTTTCGATAATAAAAGTGTATTTATAAACATTTTTATGTGACATAAAAATTGTGAACGCTTTCCGAACCGACGGTTTTCGTGATCGCCGGAACCTCCACTAATAATTTTTAATGTAGCGATTAATTTTTAAACGTATTCAAAAATATGCTCTTAAGGGATACTTTTTTTTTTAATCGCCTGAGATCTTTGTCCAAGGCGACATTTCGTGGAGGATAAAAAACCTATATTCGGTATTTTTATTTAGTCCAGTTTTGATAATTTAAAAATATTAAATTTTATTTAAATTATAAATATATTATGAATTAAAAAAAGCTCAAAATAAATATCATATAAAAGACAAAGCATGTTTGCCTCTCCAATTATTTTCGTCGTTAGATAATACTAGCCCCTTATATAGTAGACTATAAGATACTATATAAGATTTTAAATTAACACGGTTATTTTTATTATTTAAAGTTATTATTTACGGGATATTTACCATATTTTTTTTATTTTTGTTCGTTGGAGCTCGATGTATCGACATTATCTACGAATGTCTTGTTCACGAGATAATATATGATACTAAATTCATCTGGCGAATCTTTAGAGACTAGTAGTTAGAACATATTAACCGATGAATGCGGGTTCAAACCCAGGCAACTTCCACTATATCTTCATGTGCATAATTTGTGTTTATAATTAATCTCGTACTTGGTTAAAGAAAATATCGTGAAAAAATCAACATGTATCCGAATACAACGAAATTCTGTCGTATGTATCCACCATCCCGCATTGGAGCAACGTGGTGGAATATGCTCCAAACCTTCTCTTAAAGGTATAAGAGGCCTTAGCCCAGCATTGGGAAATTAACAGGCTATCGATGTAGTTGTTGAATCGTAAGTGAAATATTATATAATATTTTGTCTTAATAGCAGATAATAGATTTCACTTTGGTAAATAAATTTCTTTCTCATTCCCCACTGCTGGCCTAAAGCCTCAACTCTTGTACGTCACTACCAAATCCAGTTTGTTCTTTTTTCTCCACCACCAATTAGAAAATGAATCACAAACGCTAAGGAAACATGCCAATCAAATTGAACCCACAATCTTCAAGACTCACGACTACCACTTCACTGTCGGGACTTACATTAAAAGCCTAACTTAAAAGCAACCGTAAATAATTACCTATCGATTTAATCCATTGAATAGCCGCTATTAAATAATTTGATAAGGGACTAATTTTTAATTTTTAAAACCCAACCCGTCAACAACGTACAAACACACAATTTATAGCTCATAAACATATTCCCGAAGACAAACGAAATATTGGAATTAATTAAATGTCATTCTGTTATGCTGAATCGATTCAGTGTGCTTTCAATTTATTTACGACGATAGTGATCCTTAGAGCAGAAGATTTTAAAGAAATGGCATTCATAAAAAACTCAATTACATAATTTGTATCTTACACGTGCGAAGTAAGGTAGTCGGATGCCTAACCTGCACGACACTCGTATTGGTAATCGAACCCAAAAGCTCTTAGCTTCGAATTGATTGTTAGAAAGTAAATTAAGCTAATTTTTTTAAATTTAATTAAATATAACAAACCCCTGAAGACGTTAGTTAATGCTTAACAAGCCTAACGAAGTAAAAACTTTTGATGCTGTCTTTTAGCAATGGATTATAGGCATATTATTAGTTACTTTAAATGGGCATTTTAACTATCCTCAATGAATTAATCAATGAATAAAAAACATATAATATGTCATGTTAATGATACTGATTACCAAAACAGTTCCAAAGTGATTTCATTTTTTCTTTTTTTTGTCATTTCTAAATATTTACTGATCTGTGACTAAAGCTAAAATACTAGTGACATCGAATGTCACTCCTGTGGTGATGTCTGCTGTTTTTATCATACGCAGCTTAACCTTAAAAATTTAATTCGAATTACTCAACTGTATTTAGTAAGCATTATGATTCTTTAATAATTCACTTTTATCATACATATATGTATGTTGACTACAGACTAAGGCCTCCCCTTTAAGGAGGCTTTGAGTTTATTTCACGAGACTGCTTCTCGGTTTATTATTAAACTAGCGAACCGCCCCGGCTTCGCACGGATGCAATAACCAATACGGATACTAAATTTACTACAGATTTTATTTATTTATTACATTAGAAATTAATAAAAGTATGAGTGTTTTTTTTTTTGCTATATTGTCCATGTATTATACACAAAACTTCCTCTCGAATTATCTATATATAAAAAAAACCGCATCAAAATCAGTTTTAAAAATCTAAGTAAACATGAGGACAGACAGTGATTATAGACTTTATTTCATACTATGTAATGATAATATTAAACAAAGTACATAATTATTTAACATTTGAATTAAATACTTAAATATACAAAAATATGAATCAAAAATAGTTATTGTACAGATCTTGACCGCGTGGAACGGTGGCAAGAATGCTAGCAGCATTTCCCCTTTGAATCGCAATTCCGATCCTCTGGGCTGAAAACAAACCCTCCTGTACTACTACTTATACTTTTGATAAAGCTTTTTGGCACCTCTATTCCAAGTGTTGCGGCAGCTTTTCGGTTGTGTGTCAACCGAAGATCTGCCATTTGATCATTCTATCAAGCTATTTGATAGAATGATTAGAACAAAATGTACGACATTTTATTGTATTGTATTGTACCAAAACATGCTGGTCTAACACTAAACTTTTAAAATTCGAATACAGTAATATCATAGGACGGTCATTGACCCTTACTGTAAATGGCCCCTTACCGAAATGAAGTTTTCTATGACAGTAAATTAATAACACTTAAAACATATCCCTTAATTTGATGAGTCGTAATTTCAATAATCATTTCATAGTATAAAACAAAGTTGCTTAATGTTGTATGTCTCTATGTATGCTTAGATCTTTAAAATTACCCAACGGATTTTGATTCGTTTTTTTTAATAGATAGAGTGATTCGAGAGAAAGGTTTTGTATATAAAACATGGACAAAATAGTAAAGAAACGCTGATCATTTTAGAAGTTTGTAATGCGATGTCGTATATAAACAAATTCTGTAGTATATTTAGTACCAGTATTGCACGATCGCTAGTTACTTTAAAAATATTTATTAACAATTGTTTCTATTACATAGAAATTAATTCTTAGACTTTAATTTTTCGATTTTAAGGCGAATACATAAATCGAGCGTCTTAATTTAAATCCCCACAATATTTGCATCGGAGCTTCGATTAAGATTCCGTATCACAACAAAAAGCAGCCATTAAGGGGCGGCCAGACTGGAAATTTATGTTTGGAAGGGTGCGAGACTTCTTCGATCGTACTGTATTATGGCACTTTTGTTAATTTTACACAATAACTACTGTTTCGTCTGGGATACCATTATAGTATCGAGTTAGAATGCTATTCACGAAATATTTCAACATGTAGCATGTGTTTAAAGGTACCTATGTAAACTACATCTCCCTAATTATATATGAATCTATTTAATGATACGGAACCAAATTTTATTTGAAGCACAGTTCCTAAGAATTATTTCAATGAGATTTCGTTTCAAAATATATGTGTGTTGTTGTTGTTATTATAAATTCTAATTAAATGATACGCAATGTAAAAAATAATCAACATAGTAAAAAACAAAGAAAAAATTAGAACTCCAATTTACCTAGTCGATTAATTTTTCTTTATATTTGTTCTGCAATCTAAAAGTTGTATATTGACACTTACTGTAGCCGTGTGAAGCTAGGGCTAGTTGTAGAAGTAAATTATATTATGAAAAAAGAAAAGCAAGCATACTTATAACTATGTAACTAAAAGATATGAATGGTGAACACAAATCTATCTCATATAAAAGAAATATATTGACTGAAGTAAATTACTATAATTTAACTTAAATTCATAACTTAAGGCTATGTAATTCAAAAATTGTATACGTATACCTCCTATATATTTTATTAAATAAATACAGTAATCGCATTACGAGAGCATTTTTTATATTTCATAATCATACATATCATCATGACATCCACATCGTAGATATAAAATACTATACGGCTAATAAACATAGCTTTATTAATCGACAATTTCAATTAAGAAATTGAATATCTCAAATATTAAAAAAAAAATGTCAACAACACATTACTTACAGTACTCGTCAATACACGAACCACGAAATATATAAACAAAACACAACAATTAAACTATCACCAATACAGTATACATATATTTCTATATACAAGGATATTTAAAGCTGTTTATTTATCAGAATTAAGTCCTAAGTCCCACGACCCAATGCACAATTATTAATAGATTTGACCCCATAGCGTCAATTAGCACTATAAAACGTGACACATTCGAATATTGTGTGTTAATTGCTATATGGTTAAATTTAGTGCTAGAAAGGGTTAACTTAATTACACTAGGAATTTCAATTCGATCAGAAACAATGGCTTTTTGGCGGTACGGAGTCCATATCGAATTAATTGCGTACCGCTGAATTATGAGACACGTGCTATGTGTACCGGGATTAATGGCATTGTTGAAAAAAAGCATAATATAATTAATATATCAAATTATATATGTCGGGTTGTTCCATTTATTATATATTTACCGTCAAACAGTAATAGGCACAACTGCATAACGTCTTAAGACTAGGTTTGGTGGTGATGATTGACGTATAGGTAGAGACCAGCTATTATTAGAGATTTTATTTATTATCGTGTGTAATAATTAAGATTATTATTAATTACGAAATAGAACATGCCATCAACAAACAATCATTAATATGATTTTGTTCAACATTTATTTTTTTTATTCATTATACTACTTACTTTTTCATAAACAATAGTTAGTAACAACTTATAGTTTAAAATTCAGTTAATTATTTTAACAGTGACGTATGATTGTTATATTATCACCAGTAGAACTGAACTGACTTGTAGTATCTGCTTCTCCTGGTAAAAGTTCTGCGTGGTTTTATGTTATGTCTTCATAGGAGTTGGGAGTTATATTTGGTAGTGACTTGGAGACCACGAGTCTTGGAAAGCATTTAGTCAAGTGTGGTCGTATCATGGTGGCGTCGAATAAATTGTTTTATTACCTACAACTGATTGTTTTAAACACATGGTTTTATTTTGAATTTAGAACTGGGAGGTACTGCTTGTCTTCGTACTGGACAACGTAATGCCGTAAGCTTATACAGGTATGGTCTATTTTCTTCGGTCAGCTTGTCCACTGAAGAAGACTGAAGAAGACCATTACTATCATTATCATCATCAATGATGTTCCGTAGACTATGATACTCAATATAATTTCTTATTGAAGCACATAATTTCTGGTGAATAACTATATCTTTTAAAACATTCTAAAATTTTATTGGTATATATACTACGAGGATTAGGAAAATCAAGAGACATTATGACAATATTAGCCACACTGAGATACTTTTGACTGTTAAACAGTAGTTAAGACGTAAAATAAGTAAAAGGACAAGAAATAGTTTACTTGATGGTAGGGCTTTGTGCAAACCCGTCTGGATAGGTACCACCCACCCATCAGTTATTCTACCGCCAAATAACAGTACTCAGTATTGTTGTGTTCCGGTTTGAAGGGTGAGTGAGCAAGTGTAACAAGAGGCATAAGGGACATAACATCTTAGCTCCCAAGATTGGTGGCACATTTACGATGTAAGGAATTCTTAATATATCTTACAGCTCCATTGCCTATGGGTGATGTTAACCACTTACCATCAGGTGGACCATATGCTAGTCTACCTACCTATAACAGAAAAAAAAACATTATTATTTTACAAATGCAAAAGCAACTCTATTTGTAACGCTTTCAGGACGGAACTACTAAACTGATTTTGAAGAAATCCAAAGAAGGATATGTACCTAACATGGTCTTTTTTATACCTAAATTCAACGAACAACCGGGCAAATCCGGGGTCGAAAACGAGTATATAATAAATATCAAATAATAAACAGATTCACACACACATAAACACACAACAAAACACTCAAAACACAGTAGCAACTTCGATAGCGAACAATAAACAATATTGTCACTAAAAACATCCCCAAACTCAACCCCTTAGAGAAAGGGTTTGATATTTATCGCGATGTTTATTACTTGAATTATACCCCTAATGACTTACCGAAGCCTGGAGCCGGCAGCAAGAAAATCCTATTGGCTATTAACAGTCAAGAAATGGTAAAATATTGTTCTGGAAAGTTCGTTTCAGTAACACCTTATGTTAATATACGCCTCGGTAAGGGCATATACTCATTGTGAATGAGTTTTAATAAAGGATGGTTTTGGTTGACTTAACGATGGCATGTGTACATGTAGCTTAACAATGAAGACATTTTTGGAAAGATTGTTCTTTAACGACTCAGTTGCGTCGATTTTGATTTCAAAAATCACGTAAAAATGGTATAAGTCCCCCCCCACTCCTGGCAATCTTCCCCTCTCTTTAATGAATTAATTAGGCTTAATACAATATTTAAGCTTATTTCTTTATGCTTTTATTTCACACTGGATTTTAAAAAATATATATATTCTTTAACGATGTAATTTATTTAATTGTTCATGTTATTTAATATATGTATTAAATAACATGATGAATATTATGATATACAAAGCAAATTCGTTCCATTTGGATGTAAAAGGATACATCTCGTTTTAAAAATTTTCATCTGATAATTCATTAATGTTATAACCATTTCGATGCAAAAATACTAATACCACAATGTACTGTGGTAATATTTATATTATTATTTAGGTTGTTACATAATTATGGATTATTAATAATATACCACCTGCTCGAAAAAATATAATCTTATTATTTACAAATAATAAATAGATAACATATAATCGATATAACATCGATGAAAAGTTATTTCATACAAATATGTCAAACACGTTATATTATGACGTCATAAAACAGGATCTTTACGATTGTTTGTGGATGTAGAAGCGCTTTGTCTATTTCCTAATTAGTTTATCGAATCGATTTAAGCATTCCACATAGATTTTATCTTTGCCTCGAAATACATAAAATCGGTGGATACCCAAATATTTTAAAATTAAAATTCCATCAAAGTATCCGAACGTAATCAATTCTTTTTTAATGTTTAGCCATTTGACCCAACTATGTAACTGATAGATGTAATGTGTTAATATATTCACGTCATGACGTCATCGGAGTCTGATATGATTATTGGCAAAATTACCAAAAGCAGATATTTAGAATAAATTAGTATTCTTTAGATTAAAAATTATTTGTGACTATCAATGCTCCATATTAATATTTAATATATTTAACATAATCAAAGAATTTTAAAGTTGAATTAGTAGAATATAATATAAGAAATTTCAGAAAAGTACATTGTTATCTGAAAATAAAAGTTAAAAATATATATATTTGTGTTATGGCTGATTATACTCCAATTTCTTTTAAGCCTGTTAGTATTTCATGCATCTTACCATGCAACTTTAGTATGGCTAAATTTCATCCTGTACATGAATTTATGTAGATTTTTCCACTTTTTACATTGCAATTGTGCTCCTCTTAATTAATTCATAAAACATATTTAAAAAACAAATATTTTTACAAACCGTCCGAATAAACGTAATTGTTATAAAAAAATGAAACCGTTTTAAAATTCGAACACAAATGGAAACCAATAAACATTCGAATTTAAATTTCGAACGATATTTATTCGAGCCGGGGACCTCATTACCCTACCACTGTAACACACTCGATGGCAATCAGGCTATTATCAAAGTAATAACAAGTTATATTAATGTCCCTTTATATTCAGCTGTGTACGAGCGACGACTCTTCCGAGAACGTCAAGACGTATAGCCGTACGTGCATCGGTTCTTTACCGATTTTTATCGAAATCGAAACGAGTTTTTTGGGTAGAAACCATTAAAAATCTCGCCGGCTATTCGACGAACAATAAAATTTTATGTCTCTATCTAAACGCGTGTGATCGAACGCGATAAAAATCGATTTTTTTTCGTCGACCGACCAGTAGTGACATTTCTTCACGCGTTTGTTTTACACAAAAATTAAAGGGTTGTTTCTGGACTACTCGGAAGGACGTTATGAATTGTTTGTTTAGACATAAGAAGACTGTTACTCGAAAACCTCGCTCTATGTATACGGATAAAATAGTAGTCAAATCTACTGAGAGTAGAAAGCTGAAATTCGTAACATAGGCCTAGTAAGCAACGTATGTTTTTTCAAGACTTCATTGGAAAAGGTTTTTGGTGTTCTCAATTTAAAGAGGGGATGGGAAATGCAAAACCCATCATAGAACACAATATTCGTTACTCGGAGTTGTCATTTTGTATCTCAAACGTGAAACGTTTTGTTAGTTATTTTCATGTATCATTTAAATAATATAATAATAATTATACCCTAAATTAAATGTTGAACATCAATGTAAGCTTTTGAAATGTTTATTAAGCCTCTGTGCCTCGGAAAGCACGATAAGCCGTTGAGCCATGGTCTAGTTCCGATCGCTTTGGGTGATTTTACTATAAGGTTAATAAAGCCAGGGGCGTTGAGACAGAAAGTTCACAATTGTTTGCACAATGTATTTCATCACGCTGCACCAACGCGAAGCAGGAACAGCGTGGTGGAATATGTTCCAAACCTTATCAAAGGGAGAGGAGGTTTTAGCCCAGCAGTGGGAAATTTACATGCAACAGATTATCATCCGACTCATTTTCATTCCGGTACACGAGATGAATTAAGTAGATGAAAACTCATGCTCATCTGAGAAACCAGGAACTGTTTAGGAGTAGACATTATTACTGTACATTAACAGGCTGTTACTCATTACACGAATTCCGCTTATTTTTGATAAAGATTCGTTATCTGGCAACACTGTGACATTTTATTATATTTATGACACACGTTGACAAATAAAAGAATAAAAGTCGAACATAAATTCCTTTATATAAATTAATTAATTATGTCGAACAACATCTGCTTTAATCTTACAATAATAATATAAATATAAAAAATATTTCACGAACTCTGTCTGTGTATACAAAAAAAAAAATGCTATAGAAGCTGATTTCACGACTTCAACCTCGTGTAATTCAGTTTTTGAAGAAAATAATTTCAAAACATGTATACAACACCTTTTCCCAAACATTACCCCTTTAATGGGTGAAAAAGTAGCCTATGACGATGCAAACTTATTTCGTACCTAACTAATTTTGGGTAAATTTCATCATAATCAATTCAGATGACATGAAAATACAAAATTTGGTAGTTCGTTTGTTCGGTCGTCCATTTTGTTTTTTTCGTAATATACTATTCAAGATAAGAACTTGAAACTATTCCTGTAACTGGTTGTCAAACTTATCCTCCAAAACAGTGTAAGCACCAAGAGTGTAAAGTGTCCTTATCTCTAGAAGAGGGGCCTATAACTGCATCTTAGTGATCAGCATTATTTTTTTTATGAACTCTTCAAAAATATAACACTACAATTTTTAGATACATATAAAATTATTTAGGACAGTGGGTGTCGGGTAAATAGTTTGGGAACCACTTGTTATCGTCGTAAAGTGACAATGGATGTAAAGTTGCGGTTAAAGATTATATCACGTCAATACAAACAATGATATGAATGAGATCACACGCACTGGCAGTCAAATGTCAGCAGCTGTTTACCCGTTTACATAAATCAGACGGATATTTGTATTACATAAATGTGAATTGTAAAAATAATGTCCGAATGCCGGTTTCTTAGAACCGCGGTGACTAAGAGGGTACAGTTGATGAAACAAATGATTTTATTTTAAATATATTGTTATATTTATATTATATATATATATTATTTTCTATACTTTCAATAATTGTTCTTTTGGTATTTCCTGTTTCTTCCTTTGTTTCTTTAAAGTATTAAACTCTAATATATATGAATATAATTATTGTATCTATTTTATTTTGGATTGGATTGGATTAATCCATGGATAAAGGTTGTATCAAAAATTAATTCCGCATTTCTGATTTTTTTTTAATTTAATATTTCTATATTATCTATACTATTATTATAAAAGTGAATTTAACTCTGTCTCTTTTTTACGACCAAAGCACTCAATCGAATTTGATGAAATTTAGTACGAAGCCAACTTGAACTCCATGAAAAGACATAGGCTATCTTTTTTGCCTAACACACGACATACACCCTTAATCGCAAGCGAGCGAGCGAAATTATACTAAGAGGTCAACTTTGGATATAGCCAAAGAAGCTTTAAGAAATTAATTTATAACTAAATATATATATATATGTATATAAGAGTTTAATTCGATAAATATATAACAGTTTTCTACACAACATTACACGGTACGTCGACACGAATCGTACACTTTCGAGATGCCGAAACGAGATAACGGGAGACGTGTTAAGACATACGCCGCGTTATGGGCTCGCTGTTAAATTACCACTTGACCACCGGCCGACGATCACCTAGATCTGCTACCTACTTTTAGGGTACCGTTGTCGTAAACAAGACCCAGCCCTCCAAGACCTGACACGAGCTGTGGATATGATGATGCCGTGTCATATGCCGTGACGGCAAATGGATGACATATTTTGCTATGTCCCTTTTAATGTCCTTCCGATCCCCCCCTTGAGAACATATATATATATATATATAGAGTTATATAGCATAATGTGTCCACCATTTGCCGTCACAGCATATGACCCGGCATACGATCATATCCGCAACTCGTATCAATAGATGGTTCATATGGTACAAGAGGGGGGCGGGATATACTATATCTACACTATCGTTATGAAATATAAAACAATATATTAATTTTACTGAAGAGACTAACAATAATATCATCTTTATCAAGCTTTTATTCAACTTGAAAAATATACAAGTACACCCAAACGATTGGATGAGGAAAGTGGGCAACATATCATGAGGCCCTACCATCAAGAATGCGTGAGTTTAGAATTGGGAGCTTTGATATACCATGATAACCTACGACCAATATTAGATAACTATTGGATGATGGTAACGATACAGATTGAGCTGCAATCTTTGCAAAGTAAGTAAAGTATTGGTACTAGAATAGAATGGTAAATAAATATTAATTTGAATTAAATTAAAATATATATTGGATTTTTTAATTAATATATTACAAAATTGATATTTTATATGACAGATATTTCAAATATAAATATAAAAATACAAAAGCAAGTTCCATTATTTTTAGGTATCTATAAATAATTTTGAAATATAAACTTATATTTAATTATAGTTGACAGTACTTTGTCGAGTCTTGGTGGACGATAACAAACATAGAAATCAATACTTTTTCATTTCTTTGCTCATGTTTTAAGAGTCAGTAAGCCAGTGTAATTATAGTCACAGAGATTGGACGATCTTTGCTTTATTGCTTGGGGCACAATGTGTAAAGTTTTTGTACTGTTTATTTGTTGCTACAATTAAATCAAACATCAAATGCGCCAATTGGACTCCTATAAATAAAAATACATATTAATATTATGAATGGAAAAGTAACTCTGTTTGTTTGTCGCTCTTTCACGACCAAACCGCTGAACCGAATTTGATGAAAATCGGTATGAAGCTAACTTGAAATCCAAGCAAGGACATGGGCTACTTTTTTGCCTGACACGTGACAACCAACATCCTAAAACACGAGCGAAGCCGCTGGTGACTACTAGTGTTAGTATATATTATCTATTTCCTGTTAAGCAAGCTTGAACTTCGAGGACGAGCATACTTTAGACCTAGCATCTGAATACCAACTCCTAGAACATGACAACTAATAAAAGAACCATCCACGTACAGAACCCTTAACCAGCACTATGTTGATCCTTTTGTTCACATTGCAATCATTAAAATACTCCTGTCAGATCAACACCTTGACTTACAAGATATCACTTGTAAGAGATCGGCGGCGTTTAAGTCATATGTTTAATTTTTATTTCATGAAATTAGTAGCAAGCCTACTTGTTCTCGGAAATTATATCTTTTATCTGACTAGTAGGGAAACAATTATTAGTTATTTATTACTTAGGTTACAGACTTCTTTGGTGCCTATTTTATTATTTTGTATTCAACTACCCGACTCGGTTTCGCACGGGTGCAATGCTGATATTCAAAATGTGTTTATTGATGATGATGATGATGATGATGAGGATGATGATGTTTATTTACGACATTACTTTAAAAACTTTTTCGTCTCTACTATAATGTAAATGTATTATTCATATAAGTATACGGGAGGTAAAGGTCTTGAAAAAATCTATTTGTTTAAAAAATAAATATATTATTATTCAAACTCAATGCTAATCTGAGGTGGTATATCTCTTGTGCCTTTAAACTGGCGCATTCTATTTTCAAACGGGACAGAACAATACATCGATCGATCATGGTATAGGCATGTTATCTGGAGAAATGAGGACCATGTTGTGAGGAAGGTCTTGAGCGTCGACGTGGATGGAGGGATATAGAGAAAGGGGATGACCAAAGAAACGATGGATGCATTGTGTGAAAGACGATATGGCTGAAAATAATGTGACTAGTGAAATTACGTCAGACAGAGAAGTATGGAATGCGCTGACCCCAAAATTAAATTGGGGTAAGGGCAGCAGGATGATGAGGATATTCGATCTTATTATTGGCAAATTGGTTGTGTATGGATGCGATATTTTAGTGCCTATCTAAGGGTACAAGGGATCTTTTTAAATTGAATGTACGTCTTAAAGTTGACCAGCTAAAACTGAGATATTGATACAGATTAGGATGAAACGGTCTTGCCTACACCTTTCTATTCTCACCTTGAACTTATCTAGATTATTATTCTACATTCAATACTCACCGTATGTTTTTTGTGTCTATATAAACAACAGACGGTAAATTTCCCACAGCTGGTCTAAGGCCTCCCTTTCAGGAGAATGTTCGAACATATTCCACCACGCTGTTCCAATGCGAGTTAGTGGAATACACATGTGGTAGAATTTCTATGAAATTAGATACCTACATGGAGATTTCCTCACGATGTTTTCGTGTACCTCCAAACACGAGAGGAATTATAAACAGAAATGATATCTACATTGATCCTAATCAACATCTGATCTTATGAAAAAAGAAAATTAATTGTGCTTAATAAAAATTAATTAGATTATCAGGATGAAGAGATAAATGTTTACGAGACTGGGGAGTTTGACGCAGCGATGTGGCAACATCGCCTTGCAATCACGCCGAAGTCATCACGGGGTTCTGTCATTACGTCACAATTATGATTGCTGTAATGAAATAGTGGTAAATATAGATATAGATGTACTAGATGAGGTTCGTATATTCAATTTAAATCAGGAAACTTTGCAATTCCAGTATTCCAATCAGTGAGTGAAGTCTCATAGTTGTAACACATGCATCCCTTAATTGTAATATATTTAATCAGTGGGATGGAAAACATGATGAGGTCGAAGATCTGACACATATGGACCAATATTAAAGCAATCTGATGGAAGGCAGCTGGCAGGAACTGGATGTGAGTAGCCGAAGATCGATCACAGTGGCGTGCTATTGGAGGGGCCTATGTCCAGCAATAGACGGAAAAAGGCTGTGACGTCACTCATTAGACCTTAAAAAAAGAAAGGGACAATTAATTATCTTGGTTGTCCCTGTGGTAACAAACTGTCTAAATCTAGTTGGTATATACCTAACTAAAAATTAGTTAATCAAGTTCACTAATATTTGTTTTAAGTGCATTAGAAAAGTATAGAGTCGAGATGGCCCAGTGGTTAGAACGCGTGCATCTTAACCGATGATTGCGGGTTCAAACCCAGGCAAGCACCGCTGATTCATGTTCAATTTTTATTAAGGACAATTAATTTTCCTTTTTCATATGAACAGGTGTTGATAAGGATCAATAGAGATATAATTTCTGTTTATAATTACTCTTGTATTTGGAGGTACAAGTGAGGTACAAAACATCGTGAGGAAACCTGCATGTGACAAATTTCATAGAAATTCTGCCACATGTATATTCCACCAACCCGCATTGAAACAGCGTGGTGGAATATGTTCAAAACCTTTTCCTCAAAGGGAGAGGAGGCCTTTAGCCCAGCAGTGGGAATTTACAGGCTGCTGTTTGTTGTTGTTTTGTTGCATTAGTAAATGCTCGATTATAATAAATTATCTTGATTAAATTAAGAATAATATTATAATCATATAACCATTTTTTTCCTTTACTTTTTACGACAAATAATGGCTTATATTCGAAGTGATTTTAAGCAATACAGCATTAATCCTTATCAAATAAATGATCTCAACTATTTTCTCTCTCTGCTCTCTGAGCAAGCTAAGCTCTGTAATCAAAATGTTACAAAAAAACCATTGGTAGTTGTACATTCAATAAAATACCGTATTATAATCCACATAACGATTGAACCTTGTTTTGATTAGCCTACTTAAATAAAAAGTATTTTGTATTGATTCAACTTAGAAATAAATTCATACACATTCAATTTTCTCAGATTTTATTTTTAGATTTCATTCTAGCTATTGTCATTTCCAGGTAAACAACATCAAAACGAATACAGACAGCTCGAAATAATTACGGAAGACTTCTATCATTACAGGCGACGATTAGTTGTAAGATAGGTCCGCTTGTCTGAACACCTACTTTAATAAAAATTATATTAAATAATGCGACCGATGTTTGTGTAATATTACGCAGAACCATTGTCTTATATGCTTTTCGAAAATAGACTCTATTCCATCATAATAGAGTTTATTTCGTTTATTATTGTGACATTCACAATCGTGAGAGGTATTGTGAAGTAATAGATATTATATGGTTTTATAGAAGATATAAATATAGAGTTTTTATTGATACATAATTTAATATATTAATTAATGATTAGCGTTATAACTCACCTTTACTTATACGCGCAATCAAAACCTGCATGTTCGATTCTATAATGGACTACAATAAATAATTCTTCATTTACAGATAAAAAATTAAATTATATGTTAAGACTAGTTGAATCGGATTCTATATTTAAACTTTATTTATACTCGTTAAAAGAACTCAACAAGTTTCCGCACGCGGCGTCACTCGCATCTACTAGCGTATAGTGACCGATAAAAGTCATATATGTGCTATGTTCGATTATAATCTATTTAATCATTTTTATAGAGATCCGATCAGCTGTTTTGAGCAAAATACAAGCATCCATATATCCATACTTTTACTTGTATACTTTAATGTACACCATATAGATGAAAATCTCTTCCACGCAACAAACTGTGAGGATAAGGATAGCTCACAGAATATAAGTGAAATTAAAATATTGAAATGATTAAGAAGCGAAAATAATATATTATTGAAACTGTTAGACAGCAATGAAAAAGTTGATCCCACGGCACGCATTTCTGACTTTTCATAGTATCCATATTATTTACTGATTTAAACCAACCCGTTATTACTTATTTATAAAAAGATAGACATTTTAGCTCTAATAAAGACCATTTTCTTGTATTTATGTACAACGGACCATTGAGTCGACACACGCGAACATAATCTTAATATAACTGAAATAATACAAAACCTATGTTACTACTGGATAAATAGTTTCACACTTAATGGATAACAAATAAATTAGTTTTTCATCTTCATGTTATCTTATAGGAAAGCTAAATTTATTGATAATAAGTAAACTAAGCTGCTACTGCTATTAGCTCCGTGCAAAATTTATTTCAGATACAATCAATTATAATGATGCAATATGATATGAACACCAATTCATACAAACTTTTATATTTACAATATTAATAAGTAATGTAGACGTATCAGTCTATATATTAATATATGAAGAGAAAATAATTACCTTCTTAAATATATTATAAGAATTATATAGAGCAGCAGTCCAAAAACTAATAATTTAATTGTGTTTCATTTTTTTAATTGAATTGGTTTATGCTTACAATACACGTTACATCAAACTTAAAATTTAATAGCGATTTTGTTTGACAAAGTAACCTGTAAATGTCGATGTAGAAAAAGTTCATTAGAATTCTATGTTGTCTTGAATCTAGGTGTTTGTGGTACCGTATTAACTTCTTATTTTCCATTATACAAGTGCATTATCTACTTACATTGGGATAACAGTAACGTATGTGATATTGTACTATAAATATAGGACATTACCATTTATTTATTATTATATATGATGAGTCTTGCCAGTTCTTTTCGGTAACGGTTCATCCCTTAATATTGCAATATACCTAAGCACTTATACTTACGTGGCACGTGTGATCTTTTAACATATTCCTCAAATATGAATTGCACGTATTGACCACGTATTTCCTAGTGTTATAAGCAACCCCGTCTGTGAAGGTACTCACTCATTTAACAATCTATTTTAAAAATTATTAGCATTAAAACCTTACCTTTTTCTTTCTTATTAGCAACTTAATAAGTATTTATGAATCAAAATAATCTAGAAACAATCTTAGAAGTTAATGATCCCAACTGATTGCGACCACAGCGGCAAGTCACAAAGAGACTAGTAATTTACAGGATTAATTATAGTGCACAAATAAACCAGCTCTGTGCAGTCTCTGTTCTCGTATGATATGATAGGAAAGACAGACAAAATCGGAAAGAGTTCAGGTGAAGGACAACAGTTTTACGTGACCTGGTCCAGCTGGGTGCAAGCCTCGAGGTATACGTCCTTGTCAGGTCTTAATTTTGACCCAAATGGTCAGGGTGCAATTGATCCAGTGGTAAGGAATCAAAAGACGTAAGTATACGCACTCTTCAACTTCCATAATTCAGGTAACTCCAAAATTTTTTGAACAATTATCCAATTGTTTCCCGACAAATTCTTTGAACCTTAGGGCCCTAAGATTCTTAAAGCCCTAAGGTTTAAAGAAAGTCCGCTAGTCCTAGTGGCATTATATGCAGCCACAAGTATACAAATTAAACAAGCAAAATGTATTAAAAACTATATCGATTAAACTTCAATTAATTCACCAACAGATGTCGCTACTCGCCACTAAGACGCGTGTCTTGCATGGTCGAGCGAATCCTCGTAATCCAAGAAGGGTAGATTATGATCTAAATGGCTTTATATTGGACGTTCGTATCGGTACGAATGACTGTTCAAAAAACATCGTTACAAAAATATTTTTAGCTATCGAAATTAATGACCCGACGTAGCGTAGTTAAACATTAATATATACTTAGAATATTAAAACGATATTCTACACAAAAAAAGCATTAGTTGGTATAGTTTGGTTGTGTTTCGATTTAAAATGTGGTCACTTCTAACCATAAATATTGGAACAGTATATATTAAACATTCCTTACGTCGTGATTAACCTTGATAATTAATATATTACGTCCTCTGTGTAGTAGCACTATATCACAAACCAAAACAAACAACCTGCACAGCGAAACAATACGAGGCTCAACCAAATAAATTTGCAATCAAGTGTAATGATCATCATTTCTATCTACATATATCAATATTATAAATGCGAAAGTAACTCTGTCTGTCTATCTGTCGGTCTTTCACGACGAAACTGCTGAACTGAATTTGATGAAATTTACCATGAAGCAAACTTGAACTCCAATAAAGAAGATGATCTACTTTTGTGTCTTACACATGACAACCAACACCCTGAAACACGAGCGGAGCCGCGGGCGGCTACTAGTCATAAATTTATATATGAAATTGGTTTCGCAAAGTATGACAGAATAATTTTAATAACATAAGCTATTGTCAAAGAAACAATCGTTACGAAACTGTCTCGTAACGTCACGACCGCCATTGTGAGTTCATTTTGAAATATTCATTGTGGTTTCTCAGATTGAACGATTTCAATATACATTTAAATTAATACTAATATTTGATTGGTACGTTTTTATACTTACAATCTCACATATAGCAAGATGGCATATAGATAAATTACATCATAGCCATGACAAGGATATAGGGGTCATGCATCGACTTTGCCCTCTTGTCATTTTTCCAAATGGAACTTGGAACCGAAGGCATTAGCTGTCTCGTATAACCACTTTATGGAACCAGCTTTCGGTGACGATTTTTCCCGAACCGATACGATTTGTGAAACTCCAAAAAAGAGCCGACACCTACGTAAGCATAAATAAATAATAGAGTACGCCATACGAGTGACGAAATGCTGCATTCTCCAGTCAAGGATTAGGGAAGGTCCAATCTGTTTCCACTGGTGAGAACATTATAGTCTTGAAGTAAACAGCAAAGTGAGATCGGTAAAAAATCTGTGCAAAAAACGAACTCGGCTTCAATCTGTTTGCCTGTCCTTATTTGCAATTTCCAATTACTAAAAGTCCTATGTTACCCTCCCACTGAGCTTAAAGCATATGCCAGCAATAACTTGAGCCCCAGGCCTAAGACTTCGGATCGAACTGCAACTAATTACATTGTCATATTTAGGACTTGAATGATCCTAAAATCATAATTCTCTTCAGTTCCGCTGAATCGGGTAAAACCATGAATATGACGCATCCCATACAAGGCGAGTGTATTGTAACATCAATCAATTCGTCACTAACCCCATCATCAAGACACAAAAGCAACATATGAACGTAAATCTGTGAACCGAAACAGCATATTCGGTCACAGAACTATGAACATGTAGAAGTGGCTTACATTATACAAAATTCTTTACGGCGATTAATTTGGTGAGTATGTTTTTTCTATTAACATACAAGATGTTATGTTTTATTGGTACTATAGGTTTATATCTGTGTGTTAAATTTTATACAAATTAAGAGCTGTCATTTCTATTTATAAAAAGCAATGGCCTCCTGCAACGTTTCAGTCCTATTGAAGAATTATTAATTTTAGAGATGTTAGATTAACGTGAATGTTTTTTTTTCTACTTAAAACTTGGCAATAAGGCTCACCCCTCGCCCTCGCACGCACACGTAAACAGACCTTGTATATAGCTAATTTATTTAAATTAGCTCAATTTATCGTTCTAAAATTTTAATTGTTCCAGCTAGCTAACGTCAATGTATTAGATATACTATAAATAAAAAATGTAAATCTAAAACCAGCTTATATATTTCTACACCATTTAGCTGTTAAAAATCATGAATTATTGAATATAGTGGTAGGGCTTTGTGCAATCCCGCCTGAGTAGGTACCACCAAACAGCTACAGTTGTTCTATTACGGTTTGAACTGTGAGTGAGCCAGTGTAACCACATTCCCAATCTTAGTTATCAAGTGTAACGCATTGGTGATATGAGGAATGTCTTCTTACAGTACCAAAGTGGTAGCGTTGCTGACCACTTACCATCAGGTACAGGTATCAGGACCCATTTACTATGTTACAAAAAATAAATAAAAAAATGTGATTTACGATTGAAAGCAAACCCTTCCACGATGTGTTATTTGAGGTCCGCAATTGAACGGTCGGTGGTTAGACACGGTACGGTGGGCGCCGATAATTGTCAAACTGATTGACAAAGGCTGATGTGTGCTCCATAGTACGAGAAGTCGGACACACGGACGCCACGTTCGGAGTACGTGATATAAATTATACTAATGACGCTCGAGATGTTATAATGGTTCGAATGATACACATCGAGAAATAAAAATCGATTCGGGCATTTAAACGTTTTAGTAAAATAACGAAACATACATACAAATCCTGAAGATACTTACTTTCTTCGCAAGTTTTAAATTAAGAATGCCAATCTAACTATGAAAGTATTATAATCTTATTTATGATTACAAGACGAAAACGTCAAAAATACTAAACTATAAGTATTCGATTCAAACTTTATAATTGAACAAAACAATAACATAACTCTATGGTAATTTTAAATTTGGAACTTAAATAAACGTTAACATCAAGGACATTCTATTATAACTTCAATGAAATTGAATAGCTTTTTTTTTAACTCGGAGAGTTTCATATATGTATGCGTATGTTATATGATATTCAATAACTAGATATAATATCTAGATTTATTTTATATACACGAAACTTATTAGCGACCCGCCCCGGCTTCGCACATCTAAAACTATCAGTGTTGCTCTACTATGTTGTGCAAGTATTATACAAATAAACCTTCCCCTTGAATCAAACTCTCTATTAAAAAAATCGCATCAAAATTCGTTGTATAGTTTTAAAGATCTGAGCATACATAGGGGTAGACAGCGACGATCGATTTTGTTTTATACCATGTAATGATTTTAATTTTGACGACCTCCGTGGTCGAGTAGTGTGTACACCGGTCTTCATGGGTGCGCCATTCCAAGATACGATTCCCGGCCGAGTCAACGTACATAAAGTTCATTAGTTTTCTAAATTGTCTTTCTATCTTGTCCCCATAACACAAATGCTTTAGCTACTTACATTGGTATCAGAGTTATATGTGATGTAGTCCGATATGTTTTTTTTTTATATATATAATAAATTCCATTCGTCCGTGTGTCCGCAGTTCCCTCAGCGGCCGCTGGAGCGTGGCCGGTGGATTGTTTAAATATTCTGGTGGCTTGCTTGGTGTTTTCAATTTTTTTTTTATTGTTCAACCTTAATTTGTATGCCGATTCGGACGCGATACCGATTGCTCGGTTGTTTACGATTCACGTAATGGTTTATTTCGTGTCAATCGATTTAATGTATGTCCGTCTGTTACTTTGATGTTTTGCGTCCGTGATTATTATGCAACCGGCTGTATTGTCTCGGCCAAATTAGAATATTACGACAATTCTTATCGAGATAAAAAAACAAGTATTGTTTTTATTTAACTAGCAGTTGTCTTGGTCAATTGCTTTTGATCTAAATCAATGATGAATCAAATCTACATATTTGTGTAATCCTTACAAGTCTTCCCCGCGTATAAGATCCCCCCCCCCCCCCTATTAGTAGAAAGACAATGAAATCAAAACAAAAATGATATCAAAATAGCTTTTCCGAATCAATTTGAATTATATTATATTTTAAATACGAAAGTGAGTTTCCACCAGTGCAATGTTCCAAACCTCAATGTTAGAAGAGGCCTTAGCCCAGCAGTGGGAAATTTACAGGCTGTTGTTATTGTTGACTTTGTTTATTTATTAGACTTTTTTTTTAACTCGTAACTACTCAACCAATCGTCGTGAAATTCGAAGCAACACGAAACTAGTATAAAATAAAGTAAACCATAAAAAAAATATATAAATGACGAGATGTTCCAGTGGTTCGAACGCATGCATCTTAATCTATGATTACGGGTTCGAACCCGAGCAAGGAGAATTGAATTTATATTTCATCTCTCATTTGACGGTGGACGGAAATATCCAGATTCAGTCATATGTGTATCCAGTACTTCTCAAAACTCAATGGTGAAATTATTAAAACCTTCTCCTTAAAGAGAAAGGAATACTTATCCCGGCAATTATGTACATGTTCACAGATACTTTTCAAATATAAAAATAATTACAATAAAAAACTAATGAACCATAAACAATACACCTAATTAACTTTTAATTATAAACAATCTAAAAACAAGGCGATATCGAGCAAATATATTCATATTGAACGATGTTTTTTTTTAATATAACGCCTTTGACATAAAAACGTACTTACCGCCTATTACACCGTAGCGTAATAAAATTATCCGAATATGGGTACGATATCGATATCACGGGTATATGATGAATCGATTTTATTTGCATTTATCGTTTTAATTTACATTTTATTTATCGATTACTAATATGATAATAGTGTTAGTGATGTTTTTCTGATAATTAAATTGAATTGGAATTTTATAGAGCGATCTTTTGCTCGTTGATACGTTTCATTGAGTAGATGTTTTTTTTTTAAATTATAATTAGAGATAGTTTTTACTATGTCTGCGTTCAAGTTACGTGTTTGCTGAAGTTTGTAATTATGAATTAAGTAAGTATAATTACTTAAATGTTTGTTTGGATATTAGGAGGATGATTATAGTTTTTTTTTATAGGCATGCTAACGGGTTTAATTATATCAACGGCTATACTGTTTAGTTATATCAACCAATCAATGCATCGTCAATGCGTCATCAAACTTGGGAACTAAAATATTATGTCCCGTATGCCTGTAGTTACACTGGCTCACTCACCATAACAATACCTTTTTTCTTGCTGAGAAATCGCACTACGAGTTTCCCCCACGTGAAGTGGGGGTTATGTGGGACTCGTCTGTACCCTGGACGCCACTTGCGCCCCGGCACACCGGGATACCCACTAAAAAACCAGCGGTACCCTCTGCGTCTTCTCAGCAAGCGCCACCGGATCGCTAATCACATACTACTGTGACGGCTATACCAACACTGTTCCGTGGTAGAATATCTGATAAAGACGTGATACCTACCTTCGATAGGCGTCCATAAACCGCTACCGGCAAGTAAAGCTGTTTTTGAAACTTATATACATTGACGACCTCCGTGGTCGAGTAGTGTGTACTCCGGGTTTCATAGGGACGCTCCAAGGTCCCGGGTTGTCGTGGGTTGGAATCGATGTAGAAAATTCATTAGTTTTCTATGTTGTCTTGGGTCAAGGAGTTCGTGGTACCATCGATACTTCTGATTTTCCATAACACAAGTGCTTTGGCTACTTACATTGGGATCCGAGTAATGTATGTGATGTTGTCCACTATTTATTCTATATAGGTACTGAGATTACATTATGTAATAACAATTTGAATTAGGCGTTTTATTCATGACTCCCAATACGATTTCAAACAAACAATATAATCATCCTTATTTCTAAACACCGAACCGAAAAATACCATAAAATAAATCACAATAATTATATCGAGTATAAAATTAAAAAAAATACATATTTCGTAATCACATCACGGTGAAATGGCGGCGCTTATATTTAATGTCATTTCTATTGTAACATAATGCAAACGACAGGAAGACAGACGTCTAATTTGACATTTGACATAATTCCAGACAGCCATTATCCGAAGATTCTCCACTGTCATTTCGCTCTTTTCACGTAATCCAACGGCATAGAGTTCAATTTCCCGTAACGGAAACTTACAGCAATTGGTCGCTAAGAATACCATAGGTAACCTTGTGAATTGTTTTTTTTTTCTGACAATGGCCGAGTTATGCAATTCTGAAGTAAATTTGAACACAATTATGTATTTGCAATGAAATTGTATTATTTGTAAATATTTACACATACGAATGTTACTTGCTGTCATTAGGACTTTGCTTTTGGAAAGACAAAATATATTGTAGATGATGCTGGCCTCTTAATCAATTTTAGTCATTCTTAGATAGAGAAGATGAGTCGAGTAGAGTTAGTGGAAAGCCAACGGGATCGCAGGAATACAGCTTAATCATTACATAGTATAAAACAAAGTCGCTTACTACTGTCTCTCCTGTATGCTTAGATCTTGAATATTTCGTAACGGATTTTGATGCGGGATTTTTTAATAGATTGAGTGATTCGAGAGGATGGTTTTTGTATGTAATACATGGACAATATAGTTAAGAAACACTGACAATTTTAGAAGTTTGTAATGTGATGTCGTAAATAAAAAAATCTGTATTATATTTAGTATCAGTGTTGCACCCGTGCAAAGGCGTCCGTGTCGCTAGTAGCAATATATAAAAATTAAAGCAAATCCATTTTAATCCCATTATAAAGAGAACTGCTTCATTTTATAGGATGAAAACAGAATATGCAGCATTATTCCCATGAAAGTAACCAAAGAACTAATACAGCATCTTCAGTTCAGTATCAGTTAGTTATCTATCTTTTAGAACCGAGTTTCCTGCGGAATGAGAAGCCCTAGGACGATAAATGAGGTGATAGAAGTCTGAAGTATTTTTTACATCGTCTAATTTAGCTTGTTTTCCGATGATATAGTTCGCCGATGATAGCTTATCACTTATAGGCTATCATCAGCGAACAATACTACATCACAACTGCTTTTAACATTAAAAAGAAGTTCATTTATGTATAACAAAAATAAAAAAGAACCTAAAATTGCTCCTTGTAATAAATAATAATGTAATTATATACGAAATAGATTGCGATGTCATATTTCGCAAAGAAAAGTGTTTTAGATGACATTAGATAAATATCTATTTTTAACAAAAGTGACCGCCTAAAACGAAAACATAAAATATATAATAAATATAATATATCAAAATGATAATATTCCAAAATCATCAGAAAATATTAACTCTGGCATAATAGCCATTGAACTTGAGACGTTATCACTGTTTGACATCTCGTATCATTAAAAATTTTATATAGCGTTACAAATCAACGACATATTTGCTTCTGCTTATCCCAGAATATTTCCAATTGAATCTTATTTCGAAGACAATAAGGATTATTTTCGTAGCTAATAGTATTTATAAGATGCATTTAATCGTAAGCATCGTCCATAATCACGCATTATTAAGTGTCAACATTAGCGGCTCGTGAAATAGTAGATTCAACGTGAACGCTGTTCCACGGTTCCCACGACGAATGGTAGTGATTACAGAGATATTACCAGTTCTATCGCCAATTCGATGGTATCTTTAACTGGAGGAGCGACCAAATGACTAATGTGAATCTAGATCACTTCGCTAATTACGAAACATGTTTTTGAAATTGCCTACGACACTATTACCTCTTAAAAGTACGTGTAATTAAAATTATATAAAATTGACATTTTGTAAATGTTATTCTATGAGAACTTGGTGTTTGTAATTATAATATTATGTCGAAATGAACAGTTTCATACAGCTTATGTCTTTGTTGTGTTTTTGTATTTAATCAGAATATTTTTTTTATTTAAGTACACTCTATTTATGAATCTTAATTATTATTAATTTCTTAATTTTATCAACTAAATCCTTCTTGTGTTTCGATAACTTACTATTTAACAATTTCCATTGAATCATTTCGGGATTTTCGCCGTGAAAGAATCACAGACAGACCGACAGTGACATTTATAATATTATAGTATAAACAGTTTGGCAGACAGCCAAATGAGCCACTTGGTGGTAAGTGGTCACCACTGTCCGTCTTCATTATCACGGTAAGAAATATTAAAGTCAATCACTTTTGGAAACAAAGATGTTAAATCTCTTGTGTTACATTAACTTACTCACTCAAACTGGAACACAACAATATTAAGTATTGATGTTTGTAGACATGTTCTAAACAGTATTTAGTACCTAATAAGTATTCATAGAAAAATAGCCCTTAAAGCTTCCTATATAAAGTCGGATAATCCGTACATGGTATTGGAAAAAATAAAACCTTGACGCAATAAACGATATAACGTAAATTTCATTGACACGATGTAACGACTCTACAATTATAATGACGAAACAAGTAATTTGTAAATTGAACGATTTTCGTCCTAATTCCGTTGATTTAAGGACACTGTTACAAAATTCGGTGTATTTGTTAATATTGCTTGGCCTATGACTCACGGATTCAGTTCAAATGGTTTAAAATTGTCAGTTCCTTTTGAATTGACGCCAATTTGCATTATAGAGTTGTTCACACCGTTACATGGTGACACATCTTCCATCTGACCGAATTCCTAGCCTAGTCGTCTCAAAACAATATCATTTTAAAAATAATCTTAAGCTGTCTGTTTTGATACATTAGTACTATTCACCTTGCATTCCATAGAGCATAACAAATACATATAAAACTGTTACGATAATAAATTTATTGTTTTATAATCGCTACAATTAAATAAAAAATATAATTTATTCAATTTTGATTTGTCATTTTATAGAATCTTACTAGGTGGTAGTGCTTTGTGTAAGCCCGTCTGGGTAGGTACCACCCACTCATCAGATATTCTACCATCAAACAACAGTACTCAGTATTGTTGTTTTCCGACTTGAAGGGTGAGTAAGCCAGTTTAACAACAGGAACAAGGGACATAGTATCTTAGTTCCCTAGGCTAGTGGCGCATTGACGATTTAGGGAATAGTTAATATCTTACAGCGTCATTGTGTATGGGTAATGGTGACCACTTACCATCAGGTGTTCCATATGTTCGCCCGACAACCTATACAACAAAAAAAAATCATTGTAGCAAATGAACCTTACCACTTTTCTCGGTAGTTGCTTTTTTAATAAGTTTGAGTTTACAGTAAATTTTAAGTGCTAAACTGTAAAAGCAAATATCAGCCTGTAATTGCTCTACTGCTAAGCAGATGTCTCGCGAATAGGGGCTGAGTAGCCTTTCAATGTACCAATGTGAGTAATCGACTGATGGCAGATCATTCGACCTAATACAGGATGATTGTCTCATCGCCGGGCTCCAAATTTTCTAAATAAATATAAATACAGTGTCTATGATACGTACTCGTATGAAAAATATCATATATAAAATACATATGAAATTAATAATAACAATGTTAGTTTAAGATGTACATAACTTATTTTATAACTTATTGCAAGGCAACGTGCTGTGACAGAAGAAGAAGTATATGCAGAAGAATTTGATAATTGGCAATTTAAAAAGAGTTTTTGCAAATTCACTCGGGAGTTTTTGGTTCATTAACATTCCGCAATTATGCACTACGTTAGATATATTTTTATTTTAATACTTGATAGTTGCGTAGGCTTTTATAGCAGCTTTCAGTTGGTTTTCTTCTAACACTGGCAGCCGACCACTGATACTCCAGATGATACCCACTGGCAATAAACGATAACGCTGGAATTTTTTTACCGGTTTCATCATCACCAATTTCTTAAATTGTCACAAACCTTGGAAACTGATATGTACCTTGTGCCAGTAAACATAACAAAACTACGTATCACTGCTTAGCGGTAGATTATATGATGATTAAGGTGGTAACTATCCAGGCAAATTTGCACAAAGCTCTTCAACTAAATAAATATTCGTTAAAGATTTTATACGGAACCAAAACAGCTTAAACAGAGGTCACCCAAACACAAGTGTTGAAATCTTACTCATAGCGTAATACGATACACGTCTCGAGGCAAATTGCGTTAATTCGATTATAGTTAGTATTCGGACGTGTCTTTTCCCAGGCTGAACATGTTTACCTAGATTACTGGTCCAATGTCAATTGAATGAAATCATTGAGGAATAATTACAACAGTATATGTAATTAGCAAATATAGAGACATTTTTTTATGTCTAACTGCTTAAACTAAAAAGTGTTTATGTAAGTTTTATTTTTTTTTAGGACGACAGAAGAAGTAACAACAACGGCCTGTCAATTTTCCACTGCTGGTTAAGACCTCCTCTCCCTTTGAGGAAAAGGTTTGGAATATATTCCACCGCGCTGTTCCAATACGGGTTCATGGAACACACGTATGGCAGAATATCTATGAAATTAGACAAATGAAGGCTTCGTCACGCTGTTTTCCTTCACTACCGAGCATGAGATGAAATAAACACAAATTAAGCACATGAAAATTCAGTGTTGCTCATCTGGGTTTGAACCCGCAATCATCATCATCAATCAATCATGTTTTGGCATATTGGTGTTGTTGGTGTTGTCTTGACTGGCTTCAGCAGCTAATCGTAAGGAAGACCAGTTCACTACGTAAGACACATACATAAGTGTATTCCCCAACAAATGTGAACTGTCATAATTAAATGGAAAATCAAATCTGAAGCAATTGGACAAATCTCAGGCGCAGGAAAAGCTTCATTTGCTTTATGGCGCGGTAGAGGACACCCAAAAACCTATAACCTTTAATCAACGCGAACTGGATTTTGAACCCGATACCTCTTATCTACATACAACAACAGAGATTAGATAAACGAGGCTATCGTTGAAGTAACATATGATGAATATGTTGAAACTCATCATCATGGTCTTGCCCTTATCCAAATTTTATTTGGGGTCAGCGCAGCATGTCCTTCCATACTTCTCTATCAGACGTCATCTCACAAGTAACCCCATATGGTCCCGGATTAGAATAGGACCTCCCCAACTCTACCCGTGGTCGTAAGAGGCGACTAAGGGTATATGTTAAGGCCCAGTGCATATCAACTGCACTTTGGACTATAGCATTCCCAAGGAGGGTTAGTGTCAGGCAGGCAGCTGACTTTAAAATTTAAGCCGAAACATTAGCAGCATGGGCAACGAAAACCATAGAAATACGTTGAAACTATCTTTAATTATTAATTATTGACGTAATGGCTTTCGATTTTGTATTCGCATTTCTTGCTTCACTTTGATGTTTCGAGCGCTCCATCTGCCTTTTGTTTTATAGTCAAAGCCTATAAATAATGACGAGGAAAAAGCCAGTCGTAACAGAAACCTTGACCTTGAGTGGTATCTTTATTATCGCGACCAACCGACCGACGCCTGATTTGTACACATCCTCAACCAAAGGAAACGATTACTGACTCGTTCTGTGAATGATTTGGAGCGAAATGTTGAACGAATGAAATGCATTACTTTGTTTAGTTATTATACTTAAGTTTACTTAAATACCATTTAATAAAGCTATTATGAACTTCCACAACAACTTACTAGAAACGCGATTACAAAACTTGTTCCAAACAAAATATCAGTATATTCGGTTCATTAGTGCGTAAATGTGAAACAAATAAACAAACAGACATACATAGTTACTTTCGCATTTATAATATTAATATAGGTATATAAAAATGCCAATGACACCAAATATTGGGCTTTTTGCCAATATTTCCTTTCAAGAATTTCACAGTAAACGTTGAAAGAATGCACATTAAGTCCATTTGGAATTCTGATCCCATTTAATTATGAGAGAGAATAAACAGTCCAGCTACGTAAACATACACCTATGACAAGTTATTGGACACAACCGAAAGAGATCAAGAAGACACAAACAAAAACAATCAGAACCGCATTATATATTCATACCAAATACAATTTTATTCAAGTAAACTTCACAATGAAGCGTTTTTGAAACATCAATATTTAAATACTACCATTTCGGAAAGCAGCTTCCCAGAAGAACAGCAAGAAACTCGCATAGTTACTTTGCAAATAAATAGATTTACAATTATGTTTATTATAATAATGACAAGTATTCTGTGATAAATGTAAAAATTTATTTGAGAAATGAAATTAATATTTATTTATTCTTCATATGTTTTTAAATTTAGTATATGGTATTCATTAAAATAAACACCAACAATTCTTAGAGCAATACCAGTTAACGAATTACAAAACTCGGCCAGTATACGATACTAAGCAATTCGGGAAATGGCTGTTACATTTCATTCAACTTTCATTTTTTAGTCATCCAATATTTCGCAACAAACAAAACATCGAAACTCCATTACTTTAAGTATCTTTTCAAATATCTGAGATGTTATCTTTAAAGAAGTAGACAGGAAGGAAACCTATATTTGAATGGCGACAATCCCCATTATATCATCACGGGGCACCGACGGAGCCAGCGTTCCGTGTCGCCCTCCACGAACACCGCATTTTGGTACATTCGCGTGTTTTATAGCTCAATGGCATGAGGTTCTTGATAATAATCACAGTGATAACCATAGTTTATATGCTATATTACCTATAGATAATTTTATAATGTTTTTTGGGGTAATTATTAATATTTTAAAATTTTCCAAAAAATGGTTAGTGTTTTTAATTATATTTGTAAAGTAACGGAAATCTTTTGCTTTAAACATAAGTTACAAAGGTAATTTAAATAAATAAATATAGATATAGTTGAAATAAAACGTTAAAGTAACCCGTTCATTGTTAAAGTCGTTCAATGATTACAAATATAAGCACTTCACACTATAAAAACTATGACTATGAGTAACTTTTTTACTTACATTTTCCTTCACAAGGAATCAGGCTCTGATTCCAAGCTGTAGCTTCTAAAACCCCTTCTATGATCTACCTCACATATCTGAGTAGCTTAGTAACACTATATATTCCAGCATCAAACAGCAATGCTCATCATTTTTGTGTGACAATTTCTAGACGTGTTAAAAGCTACAGTTGCATATTATGTTATATTATATTCTCAAATCATTTAAATCTGGAACTTCTAAAATGTTTACTTCTAGACAAAGGGCTATTCCAAAATTCTGATCCACACAGATCTCTCGGTATATTCAAGAACTAAAAGTGTAACTTATATGAGCAGACAATGTATAATATACGCAACGAATGCCATACGATAATGTATTCCAAATTACAATAATACTTGCATACATTTTGATTCATTGCAAAATTATTGAACGGCGGCTCTCTTTGCGTTTCTCAGATGTATTTTTTCTCTTCATTCCAGTTTATGAAAACCGTTTTTTCATCGGCTTCCTATTAAACATCATCGATTAGATCAAAGAGCCGCTACAATTACGGTCAATATTCAACACTTCATTGCCTCCAATTAGTTGTTTTTTCAGTTCCACGGTCGGTTTCCCGACTAAATGATAATCGGTCGTAATCAATCAAACCCTCACCTTTGGCTGTGGCTAATGACACGTGACACCGCGGGACTTGGTTAGTTTAACATCAATATTACAATGGTAGGTGACGAGTTAACGATCCGAATCTATTGTTCGAAGTATTTGATAAGCGGCACGAGTATTCAAATTTGATTGTGATTTTTATCAAAGTTATTCTTCGTAAGTGTTTTAATATCCGTTAGAAGGTCTCTTTGAAAAAGTGGGAATGTGAACTGCCGGTCAAAAGCCAAGTCTAGAAGTGGTTTGTAAATAGAAATCTGATGCTGTCACTTTTGAAGCCTGACTAAGCTCTGATCAAAGGAAGAAAGATATGGTACCGTCTCTTTCTTCGTCACGATTCTACCAACAACAACAGCATGTAATTTTCTCACTGCTGGGTTAAGGCATGCTCTCCCTTTGAGGAGAAGGTTCGAAACACATTTCACCACACTGTACCAATGCATGTTGGTGGAATGCACATGTGGCAGATTTTTTACGAAAATAGACAAACGCAGGTTTCCTCGCGATATTTTCCTTCACCGCCAAGCACGAGATGAATTATAAACACAAATTAAGGACATTAAGATTTCAGTGGTTCTTGCCTGGGTTTGAACCCGCAATCATCGGTTAAGATGCATGCGTTCTAACCACTGGGCCATCTCCCTTTCTGACTGCGATTCTACCGTTAAGTAGCAATTTGTCTGACCATTAATAAACGTTACTGATCATTTGCAATCAAGGACACAAAAAAATAAGCATGACTTCCATTACATACATTTTGTATTATTTTGCCAGCCGTTTAAACAGGTGCACCTGCCTGGTCTGAAGCTGATTGAGTCAGGGCGAATACAATGTATAAAATGTAAGTACATTGCAAAAATTTTAAGTCCAAGTAATATATGTTAAGAATGGAACAATGTAAGAAATGTGGTACGCTTAAAATGCGAACATCTGAAGCAACTTGCAGACCTAACCCTAACCTATGAGACCAATTTACTCTTATGCCTAAAATTAAATAACTCTTTAAACAACATATTTAGTGTATAATATTGAACTTTTATTAGAATCGTGAACGAATCACAATTTATTATTTATAAATTATATTTTTCTAATAATATAGTTTAATCCATCTCCAAAGGAACATTGAAAGATAAATTTACATTCGTACTGTGCCGTAGTAAATACGAAAGTAGAAATGATAGCAAAAAATCATTAAGAAATATAAAAATAACCCAAAAAACGAACAGACCATTTGAACACAAAAATCATCAAAATAATCTTAACCATATAAATAATTCTAGGAGACCAGAATATCATAAGAGTTAGTTAAAAAAACTGGTATTGTTAAAAATAGCTCATAAAGATCAAACATCTTTCTACAGCGATAATATTACGCACAATTCCGCGAACGTTGCACAAGATGGCGTGGTTATAATGATAGTAATAAAAATAACAGTAACCGCGCTTACAAGAGGCAATTAAACATCGGTCGGATCGTGACAAACAAAAGACATACGTGAAATTACTTGCCATTACTGGATCACTGAACTAATATTATGGAAATGACATCGCCTTAAACACGACTAATTTGACAAGTCTTAGCCTTTTTTATTCTTGCTGATGAAATGCGTTACATGTTTCCCTCACGTGAATGGGGGGGGAGGGGAATGTAGGACTTGCTGGTACCCCGGACTGCACCCGGTAAGCGGTAAGGGTCTCAGCTGGCGCAACAGGATCTCTTTCGCTACCGTAATGTTGCAATGAAGCCTTCAATCACAGGATGATTAAAGTCAAACAGACAATCTTGACACAGAATTTGACGTTTTTCTATATACATATAATTGGTAATCGTTTTTATATTAATTGAAATTTACATTTGAAATTAGTCTTGGCATATTACTATAGTATATTGATAAATGAAACTTCACAGTAATCCAAACGATATATGACCTTACCTTTTCTACTTCTGTCTAATTCTTCTACCTTACGTACCAAGAAGAGATATCTGTTTTTCGCTACCGCCTTGAATGCATGCATATGTTAATTGGCGTACAATAAAGAGTTTGCTTTTGGATTTGAGGAACTGAAATATATGTTCAGTTCAGACGAAATTTCAGGTGCCATATCTGCTGTACTATAAATTCTGTGGACGAAATCATCCGAGTGTGATATCAACGCGACTGATTCCAGATAAGCATTCAATTCTCTGATCTTGCTTGATACTTCAAGCGGACGTGATTATATTATTATGTCATTAATTCAATTGAGGGCGCTATTGTCATAGGTGGCCATAAGCGTCGTGTATTATGTTATTTTTTGATCGTACTACTGATAAGCAACCCTTTGAAAATCGGCTGAAAGTAACTTATGTTTTTGCCCAAGATTTCTGCCGAACGTCTATTTGATTTCTTATTAGGTATTATCACTTTCATTATTTTCCCTAACCTCCTCTGAAATATAATACCGACCATGACGATGATGAAAGTGTCAAAATGAAATCAATTATTAAATATAGTATTTTTTTTATTTGGATTTATGAGTATGTCTGAGAAAACATCAAGTAACAATCGATAGGGTTGAGAAAGAACTACTTACTAAACTTTTCTTTATGTTTAAGTATAATATAATCACATGAGTAAGTACGTAAGATCAGGATAGACCAGAAGACATATGACGCAGAACAAGAGAAAGTCCATTTGTTCATTTGTCTTTCTTAACGACCAAGTTTTACATATTACTGGTCACAACCAGTATATTGAAACTTGGTCGTCTTATTGGTTTTGTGATTAGATATAGCTTAGGCCACTGTAAAATATTGAGGATATAAAATTTAACTGATTTAAATAAGTAACAGCCTGCAAACATGTCAATATTGGACTACATTCTCCTTTCCTTTTGAGGAGAAGTTCCATGGCTTATTTCAGCACTTTGCTCCCAGTACTTCTTGAAGGAGTTCACCAAAACCTTAATTAATGATCGTCGATCAATCTATCTGTTACGACGTAACTTAAATAAATATTATATTTTATATATAATATGATTATTTTATATATTAAATATAAAATAATCATATTAGTATTTTAATATAACATAAAATTAATATACCAATAGTAACACAAATTAAAAACAGTAACTATTTTTTTTACTGCAATATGGAAGGGATTGATTTCTGAATCGCGCTTGCGTTTGGTTCACTTAAATATATATAGGGTCTCGACAATTCCAAATTAATAGAGTACCATAGGATTTTGTTTTTCAACCTTTTATAGATTATATTAAGAAACAGGCTGTAAATTTCCCACTGTTGGGCTAAGGTTTTCCTCTCCTCTCATTAAGGGATCCATTTATACGAAGAGAATATCAATTCTATGGGCAGCTATTAGTTATTATCGAAGATCTATAAATTGTTTTGTGTTTAATTTAGGTACATTATTCGTTCACTCGAGCGAAACCGCGTGAAGTAGTCAAGTTTATAAAAATATAGCACCAATTACGTGTACACAAGTATCATGATATAATCTTTTCCTGTTAGACCTAGGTCTATTGTTTCAGTCTAGGAAGGTGCAGTCTTGAGGCGGAATAATAAATATCTAAGCATTAATTCTTTAAGCATTCACAGGGTTACCAGCGCACAGTTTTCCCCTGAAGTTTGGAAAAAATAATTATTACTTTTTTTACTACGCCTTGAAATTCTGATGCTTGAAATATATATTTTTAAATGTGTATATAATAAAGCACATGATGGTAAGTGGTTCCAACCAATGGTATAATGCTTTTACGTCCCTTTTGTCTGAGGATACACTGACTCACTCATACTTCAAATCATAACACAATAATAATCAAAATCAAAAAATCAAAATCAAAATAAACTTTATTCAAGTAGGCTTTTATAAGCACTTTTGAATCGTCATTTTACAATTAAGTGAAGCTACCACCGGTTCGGAAAGTAGATTCTACCGAGAAGAACCGGCAAGAAACTCAGTAGTTACTCTTTTTTAACATTTAAAAAATACAACGTCATGTTAATTAAATACAATTATTTCAATTAATGTATCCTGCTTGGATACAATACCTAAGTATTGCCATTTAGCAAGGATTTTTTTTGTTAATAAAATTTTATTTTTTGTAATTTGAACTTTATTTATTTTTTGGATGTGAGTATATATTTTTTTACCTGGTAACATCAAAATTTATGTTTGATGAGACGATAGAATATCTGATGATATATAATTTCTTTTATTTTGTATTTTGAGATTACTTTGACAACCCTGCTGATTTAATACTACCTAATTATTCTGCAGTTTGAATTACTTTTTAAGACTGGAATTTAATGGAATTGTTCTAATGCAAAATATTTTGTTACAGTTCACTTATTGTGTTAAAGTTACTAATGTAAGTAAAGGGTATCTATGTGACTGTACTTTATTCGACACGTGCCTTCCTCGCCATTTTTATTGACCTCAGAGCATTGACAAATATGTAAATTAATAAAAAATCCATCTCAAAATATAGAAATTTTATCATTTACAAATTTTTTTTTTATGTTATAGGTTGGCGGACGAGCATATGGGCCACCTGATGGTAAGTGGTCACCATCGCCCATAGACAATGACGCTGTAAGAAATATTAACTATTCCTTACATCGTCAATATGCCACCAACCTTGGGATCTAAGATGTCATGTCCCTTGTGCCTGTAGTTACACTGGCTCACTCACCCTTCAAACCGGAACACAACAATACTGAGTACTGTTATTTGTTAATTGCTTGATGTTTGCTTTATGTAGGTATACACTCTATAAAATCATCATTAATTAATAATAAATATTTACTATTAAAACTAAATATTGAATCATATAAGTATTCCCTAATAATACTACCAGCCTGTAGCTGAATAGCCCATAGCTGGGCCATAGGCTTGTGCATTCCTTGTGCTTCTCTAATGATGATTCATTGATTGATGACACATGTGTCAAAATAAAATATAAAATCAAAAATCAAAATCAAAATAAACTATATTCAAGTGGGCTTTTACAAGCACTTTAGAATCTTCATTTAACAACTAAGTGAAGCTACCACCGGTTCGGAAAGTAGTTTCTACCGAGAAGAACCTGCAAGAAACTCAGTAGTTACTCTTTTTCAACATATAAAAAATACAAAGTCATGTTAGTTAATACAATTATTAAAATTAACATATCCTGCGTAACAGTCAACAGGTATTATATGAACTAAAGCAGTTTAATGTGAATACAGGCATACTATAATCGAAACAAAACTCGGTCAAATAACTCGTACACAATCAAACGCATCAAATCAGTCATTAGGCATAAATAATAAGGTCATTACGAGCGGAGCCGTGTGAAATCACCATCATCGGTTCTCATGGGACGCACTTTCGAAGACAATTGTTCGTTTATACACCGGAAAATGTTGGTATAGTACAGGATATAATCGCTGTCTTAATGGTAATCATGAGGTAGTAGGATTTTAATTGTCGCCATAAAATTCTTATATGGGGAGAATTTTACTTGGTGCTGCTTTGAGCATTATAGCTCCAAACATGCATGGGTGTGTAATTTCAACAAAAATCTGCCAAATGTTAATCCTCCAACCAGTATTGGAGCAGTGGCTTAGGACTCCTTTCTTGCCAGCTAAAGGAGAGGACGCCAGTTTATAACAAAACCAGCCTGTAAATTTCCCACTTCTGGGCTAAGGCCTCTTCTCCTATTGAATAGGCTTCTAACATATTTCACAACGCTGTTCCAATGCGGGTTGGTAGAATACACATATAGCAGACTTTGGATGAAATTCAAGCAGGTTTTCTCATGATGTTTTCCTTCACCGTCGAGCATGAGATGAATTATAAAAACAAATTAACCTCATGAACATTCAGTGGTGCTTGCCTGGGTTTGAACCCGCAATCATCGGTTAAGATGCACGCATTCTAACGACTGGGCCATCTCGGCTCTCAGTAGCAAATTAACAGGCTGTAAATTTTACTTTAAAGTATTAAACATCATTGATCAGAAACACAATTAATACAACAATAACTCATCTCTGATCCAAAGTATGGTCATAAGTTTAACAGTTTTGTTATTGTAAATCCGTAAACGCTAATAAGATTTAGTTAACTCACACTGTCTAAACAACGTTTCGCTAAGAAATTTAATTTCATATAGATAAATAATAATCACGCGATTCTCAACCTTATCGCTTTAATAATAGCGCAAAGTATAATTTCGAGAGTTGATATAATTAGTTAGTGAAATAGCTTGGACATGTTAATCGCGATACGACAAAGTGATGTGTTATAAGGCTGGCTGCAAACAATCAAGCCAGCGACACTTGTGTATTTTTTTAAGGAACCATGTCGAAGTAAAAAATCTTTATTCAATAGAAGTGATTATACTTGCTTGTTGATAGTCAAAAATCTACCACCGGTTTGAAATTTAACAACGGACCTGAGAAGAACCGACGAAAGTAACTCAGCGAAATAACAATATTATTAAGATATTAAAATACAAAAAAAATTCGTCAAACAATTTTTAGTCGTTATTCTAAATTCGAACAAGTTAATTAAGAAGAGATTATGAATCATAAGGTAAAAGCGAGTTGCCCTAGACATCGCTTTTTTCTTAGAGATAATTCCTTAAAGTTCAAACTTTCTTCACGCAGAACATCATCAAATTCAGTTCAATATTTGGTCGTGAGCAACAAATTTACAGAGGTACTATAGCATTTATAATGTTAATTGTTAATATACTTTACTGTACACCATAAACCTAAGAAAAAAACAGAAATCTTAGGACTAAACACAAAAAATATATAAAGAAGTAACACTATTATATTAGTATAGTTTGTAAGAAGTACGCTTAGAATTAAATCGGCAATCGACACTTAGTTTAGAATACACAATTTTTTAAACTAATTGGGTATTAGGTTACTTACTTCTACCAGTGAAATACAATAATTTCGAAAAACGACAATACACTAAAGATATATCGAATACAATGAAAAAAAGCTCTTTGACGATAATATACATCTTACCAGCATTAAGACAATTGTTAGTCTGTAGTCGGCCTTATAACTGATCCTAATTAAATACACGGATGACAGTATCCCGGTGGAGCGGCGCTGAATGATTTAGGGTTCCGCAAAAACTAGGAATTATTGCCAGTTTCCTGGTAGGTGAGCTGGATGAGGGATATGTCAGGGAATATGTTCCACAATATGTTACTATGAGTTACGATTGACCAAACTCCTCTATTTGAGTTTAACATTAAGATAGTTGAATTTCGTGTAATTTTAATATCTATATTAAGAAATTATTTAAGAATATTGTCCCTATTTTGAAACTGTAACATGAGCTGAGATACAGGAAAGAAAAAACATATCTAACAAAAAAAATACCTGCGATATCTTATAATCTCAAAGACTCTACAATATGTTTAATAATCTAAACTTGTATATACATATAGATATGAAATGTATGTCTTTATTCTTTATTGAAGAGGTAAACACAAAAACAGATAATAAATATGTTTAACTTAAGTATTTGACATTTGTGTTAAGAGTAAGTGGATTCTTTGTTAAAATAGAGCGATTCCTGTATAAAAAAAGGATTTATAATTTGACAGAGTTATATGCAGTATATTTTTTTGATACCAAATATTATTTGGGTAGGTACCATTCCCTCATCGGATATTCCTTCATCAGCAACAATCCTTAGAATCGTTGTGTTTTGGTTTGAAGGGTAAATGGTGGTGTGAGCAATGATTAATATTTCTCACAGCGCCAACATCTATGAACTGTGATGACTTAAAAATGGTGGCCAATTTTGACCCTCTTTACCGATTACATATCTATATATATAATGACATTGGAAAATTAGAATATTCTTTGTAATAAAACCGCTTTACTACTTTTACTAAATGAATATACATGTATGTATATATACACGTTACTTATACCGAAATATTTTTTTTGTTCAATATTTGTGTCTGTCAATTTGTTCCAGCTAATCTCTGGAATGGCTGGACCGATTTCGACGAGGCTCACACAGACAGAAGGATGATGTAATAAGGAGTAACTTGGGCTACAACAATAACTTTTTTGGTTAATTCAAACGCGATCTAAGTTGCGGGCACTGCTATTGAATTAATATTTACTACATGTAATTATATATTATAATTATATATAATCATTGACTTATTGACAGAATACTCTATTAATTTTAATATATCTATCTAATAATTAATTAATTTCGAGATTAGAATGAGTCAAGTGTATCAAGATCACCTCTTCAGCTTACGGACGTCTCGTTTGAAATAATGGCTGTTTACCCAAACATATAAATCCATCTGCCGGTAGTGCCTTGATATAATGGACCAGAACTATTCCATACTGGTTATTTTCGTCTCGGGAATTTCTTACTTTTACTATCTATCTTCTACACGTGTAATTAATTGGTAATGGACTCTGTATGTGAATTATTCAACGAAATGATGAATATGTTTGCTTGTTGTCAGTAAAGATTGGAAAGTAATGTTGTTCTTTATTTGGAATTACACCGAAGCGTATGAGTGGATTTAAATGAAGCTTTGTAATTGTTTTTTTTATGCACTATATAATATTAGAAGTTTCGATATAGCCCAGTAGGTAATTCATATAAATCTTTACCGAAGAATGCGGATTCCAGTCAGAGTAATCACGGCTGCATTTACAGGTGGCTTCTCTGTGTATAATTCTCGTACTAGGTGCTGAAATAAGGTTCGTAAGGAAATCTACATATGTGGGGTGAATTTCTATCTCTTGTATACCCAGCAGCTTAAGATACTTTGCCTGATAGTGGTTCATATACATGTTGTTATTAAATTAAATTCATAAAAACACCTCAAACTTAAATCACGATAGAAATCCTACAAATAAATTACATAATTTGAATGACAGTATTTTTTACGAATCACAGTAATCTGAAACAAATAACGAAATAATAAACAAGTCGATATTCAACGATAAACTAACAGCAATTACTTTAAAATAACAAAACATTAAGATGTACCGATAGCAGAACAAAAGTTAACATCGAAATGGTTTCACAATGTGACCAGAGCAATTTCCTTTAGATAATTATTAGCTGTGAAGATTCTGATGATAAGTCTCACAATGTTGCATAGATCAACTTTAGATCGCCAATAGATCGATCTGTGGGCAGCGACGCGTACGCATTTCCTAGCATTGTTCTACCGCCTGCGACTACCATTTGCCTGCATAATTACCTTTTAATAATACCTCTCATTTACCTTCCACATAACGGTGCTTATTTGATTATAACTTAATTCAAAACATCCTCAAATTAATGAAATATACTATTTTCAAACTTTACGATTTAATACTGTATGTGATATATATATGAATATGAATAAGAACTACACAGACGATGCACTCATTATAAAAAAATATCCTAAGGTATTACACCTCCTCGGGCACTTTTACTTCTCTGTACTATTCTAAAAATTAAAAAATTGAATGTTTTTTTTACAATAACATTCTTAATTTAAAACAATCATTAGTAATGATTATTGCTTTACGATCTGCAATATGGTTTCCTACTAGATTTCAGTAACATAACCAAATTAAATAATATATCTAATTTAGCTTTTTCAATAGCTCTATAAATAGTGTGGCCCATAAGAAGATAAGACGAATATATTGGAAACAATTTTCATAGCATTCTAGTACATGCCAAAAAGATTAAGAGTACGTAGCTAAAGAATATGATTAAAATTACAAATATCCTATCAGTATTGGATTTTTGATTACTATTATTTTAAATAACGAATACAGGTACGCAAACAAAGTGCCTTATGGTAAGGTATCTCAAGTATAAGCCATTCCTTAAATTATCACCATGAAAAATGACACTGATGTTATATCGCTTTTATCTATAAAAATACGAAGTAAAGCTGTATAATAAGGGATGTACAAAACCCTTTCACCCAAATTCTGAAGCATGGTATTCTGCAAAGATACACAATCGTTTCTCAATAGCATCTATAATGCTTCCGTTATTAGAACTAAATCAGAAATCATTTAAAGAGTCATTAAAGTCATTCAGCTTGCCGTTTCACCGTAAGCTACTCGAAAAGAGTGTTAACCATTTACATGAATTTATATTGTCACCTCTTCGGAAACAATCGGACAATTTCTATCACCACCATAACATCTTTGCCATCTTTATCAGATTTTTGCCACAACTTTGAATCTTATGCTGGAAGAAATAAGGACAATGACAGCTTTTTAAACTTGAAATAGATTTGGCGTCGCTCCAAACGCTTGCACGTAATTTCGTTCTTCATTCTTTTGAAATAATAGATGAATAATAATATTGGATGCTCGTGTGTCTTTGCCACTGACACTTAAAGTGTTCCCAACAAAGAGAAATACGAAGCATTTTAAACTTTAATCCATTGTAATAAAGATGAAGTTCGATTTGTCAGCTGGCAAATATGTTTGTCATTCTAACTCTCGTTGGGGATAATGACGTCACGGTGCGTACTCTCAGTCGAATTAAAATGACATTACTAGTACTCCGGAACTCTTTTGTTGATAGTTCACGCCTCGATATGCAAAATACTATTGAGATTTAAAACTATTACCTATAAGTGCTATAGAAAAAAAATTGAATCTAATAAATTGGGCACTGTTACCAATAAATGATTCTGATCAAAAATGTTCTTGTACTTTTCGATCAATTACGAGAAATATGTTTCTTGTACATGAAATTCAGGTCGAATATCTTCCGACTGCAAATTTAGCTCATCATAAAACTAAATATAGTGGAATCAATGATGCATCAACTATGTAACGCGTAATAGACTGCGGGACAGCTGTTACGGTATCATCAATAAATGTCGACTGTCTATAGCGGTGTTAAGATGAAAATCATATTATTCGTTGCATTTATAAGTGATGTACAAGATTTGTACGTAATTTAATGTATCATTTTAGGTGCTAAGTGTATTATTTAATTTATTAGTTGTTTCCGTTCTTGTCTAGTGTTTGAATTAATATTATTAAAGACAGCGTGCGTTTCATTTACTTAATTGCTAAAGTTTAGGTGTATGAAATTATTTTTTGTAGAAATTATCTACTGAACTTAAAAAAATCCGTCATAAATTACGTTATTTATTTCCAAATAGCACCCCGCCCCGGCTTCGCACGGGTGAAATACTGATGCCAAATATACAACAGATTTATTTACGACATCACATTACAAACTTATAAAATTATCCGTGTTTCTTTACTATATTATCCATGTATTATATACAAAAACCTACCTCTTGAATGACTCACTCTATTAAAAAAAACGCCATCCATATCGGTTGCGTAGTTTTAAATGTTTAAACATACATAGGAATACAATGGATATATCTATGAATGGGACTTTATTTTATACTATGTAATGATAATGATAATATAGCTCGTAACTTACGGGTTGGTCGCCAAAACATTCCTTGAAATTCAAGCATGAATGAATGAATGAACGAAATCAAAATTTCACCAAATTCAACAGTTACTGACCTTGAAAAAGCAACAGACAAAATCGCATATACAAATGTATAGATTTGAATACAAGTTCTATCAACGCTTGCACGCTAACATACGTCCTAATATATTCTCTTTCTTTGTCACTGTCACTTGTTTTATCATAATTACTTTGATCTTCATCAGTGTTATTAAGCAGTATGTCAGTCAGTTTAGTTCTATGTATTAATTCATTCGAATAACTTAAACTTTATGTTGCAGCAACACCATACATTGACGTGGAAATATTACAATTAGCGCGACGATCAGCTGAGTCCAGTTTGATTTACATATAGTCTTGTTGTAAGAGCTGAGATGGCCCAGTGGTTAGAACGCGTGCATCTTAACCGGTAATTGCAGGTTCTAACAGGCAAGCACCACTGAATATTCATGTGCTTAATTTGTCTTTATAATTCATCTCGTGCTCGACGGTGAAGAGGACATCATGAGGAAACCTGCATGTGTCTTATTTTATAGAAATTCTGTCGCATGTATATTCCACCAACTCGGAACAATGTTCCAAACCTTGTCTTCAAAGGGAGAGGATGCCTTAGCCCAGCAGTGGGAAATTAACAGGCTGTTGTTGTTGTTCTGACACATGTGTATCCCACCAATCCGCATTGGAACATTTGGAATATGTTAAAACATTCTCAAAAGGAGAGGTGGCTTTAGCCCAGCAGTGGGAAATTGACAAGTTGTTGTTGTATAGTCTTGTTCCATATTAAGACTATGTTTGACGGACAAAATGTATATTAAAGCATACGCTATCGATGATGCATCGGCAGCGCGTCTGATGATTTGTGCGCGGCAGGTGCGCGCGGTGGAAATACACATCGGTTTCGTTCGCAATTGGCATTTTACTGATATTCCCAAAGTTTAAATACATTTCTGGCTTAAGGATTATATCTATATCATTAATGGAATTCATTTGAAAATAAATTTAAATTTGTACATTTAAACTTTGGGAATATCAATACAAGATTTTATAGATGATAAAAAAGCGTGGAGCTAATATCTGTTAACTGCCACGCAGGATATATTAATTTAAATAATTTTATTTAACTAACACGACTTTGTATTTTTAAATGTTAAAAAAGAGTAACTACTGATTTTCTTGCCGGTTCTTCTCGGTAGAATCTACTTTTCGAACCGGTGGTAGCTTCACTTGATTGTATAATAACGATTCAAAAGTGATTGTAAAAGCCTACTTGAATAAAGTTTATTTTGATTTGATTTCTGTTGGCTTAAGGATTATATCTATATCATTAATGGAATTCATTTAAAAATAAAGTTGTTGCATACTTGGTGTAGTATTGAAGATCACTCATCACCACCACATATTATGCTAACATCAAAATTTGACATTTACAAGGGTGAGTGAACCGGTGTAATTCTTTAGTTACATATATATATTCGTATCTGTACACCAGCGTAATTTTCTTTGTAGGAATAGTTAATTCATAAATTATGTGGTCCATTCAAAAATCCATTATATTATAAATGTAACTCTGTCTGTCTGACAGTCGTTCTTTCGCGACCAAATCGCTGAACCGAATTTGATTAAATTTGGTGTGAAACAAACTTCAAGAAAGGACAGATGATACTTTTTGCCTTACACTTGATAACTATATAATATCTTAAAATGCAAGCGAAACCGCGGGCGCTAACTAGTGTATATAAATTATTTAACTATTTTAACTAATATTTGTACATGTAAAAAGTTCAATAATTACAATTATTAATCTATTATAAAGAGAGAATATCGATCAACGTACGATAAATCTGAAGATAACATTAAAATTTCAACAAAGTACTAAAATAATTATCGCAAGAAAGTTTTGGAAGCGCTAATAAGAAGCTGCGTCGCGTCGATAAATCTATGAAAATGAACGCGTGTATAATGTTTCTGGAATGCTTTCATGATCTGACATATACAGGGACGAATTCAGATTATTTGAACCCAATTATTACCTCTTTAATATATTGATCCTGTGCATACTATTAATATTATTATTTTTTATGACAATCATGCAAAAACGATTGGACGGATTTTGATGAAAGTTTGAAAGAAAATACTTAGTGGAAGATAGTAAAAAAATCAATATATACAATTAATAACTTTTCAAATAGAATTAAACATGTAATCATTTACTTTTGGCATTGTACATTGTTTAATTCCATAAAAATTAAGTACTGATGCAAGAAATTTATTTTAAAAATCGTTATTAATTTTTTTTATAAAAATTTGATTATTAAAATGTCTCATCAAACTTATATCTGACAGTATTATTCGTGTAATGATTACACACTAAAAATATTTAGCTAAATGTATTAATAAAATGAATCAAAATGGTATGCTATTGTTGACAGTTAATCAAATAGAGATATTACTATCAGACTAGTTACAAATCATGTTTATTTCGCTCTCTATCCTTAGTTGTCCAAAGTACTACATAAGTACTACATCATATTTAGTAATAACCAATTAAAATATACAAGCCAAATACCCGATGGAAAACATCGTACATCGGAAATATTTTACCAAAACTCAATTTTTTTAAGTATTGGAATTCATTAGTAACAAGGTTACCTCGCTAATTTTATAGCTGCAACTGTTGTTAAATATCGTATTATACATAACTATGACGTCTATCCGAATAAAATTAATGGTCTATTTTGAAAATTTCTTTATTCTCACCTACGTACTATAAAGGATTATTCAGTAAAATTTAACCGGTAGAGTCATATTGAAATATTATTAAGTGGAGTTGATATAAATTTCTTAAGGCCACAAATAGTATCGTTCATTTAACAACAGCTATTGTGTTAAACTATAGGTAATCTTGGGTGTGGAGGTCTTGATCATAGGACTCTATTTTCATTAATTAATAATTGACAATTATCAAAAAATAAAAGGGGCTTCCAAACTGGACCTGGACTGAATTGGAGCTGGATCAATGGTTAATGGCTACATCATTCGTTGCTATTAACAATGTAAAACAGAATAAGCTTCAAACAACTGTGCAATAAATATCCCAGCGCTGGGCAAATTTGGGGAACCTTCTACAGTTCTGGTCAATAGATATAATACATGAGGTAAAGATCTCATTGATCTAGACGATTAAATAGAATTTAACCACTTGGAACTCTGTGCCTACTCAGATTTGAATTCGCGACCTTTCATTCAGAGCAATACGATCCTTGCGCCAGACATGCGCAATGAGATCTAAATCGAATCAATCTCGCCACATATACGAAGTCCACAATTAATCATCGTAATATTCGAGTCAGCTGTTATTTTATCAGATATTTAATGATGTTATTATTTAGTCAAGTACGTACTCCGAGTCATAACTAACAACTGCGACGGATCGAAGTGCGAGCTATATATAATCGCTTCTCGGAACATCGATGCGAGACGAATTAATCGAATGACTCGTTCGGTGCACTACTCGCCTGAATATTGCAGTCTCGTAAGAAATTTATATCAATTTTGATAATTGACCAAATACATTGCAAGGTATAAAAAACAAACTGTCTATGCTCTTTATATAGGAAATCATCTCTAGTTAATACCACCATCATTATTTCGGTCTGCAAAGGTTTCCTTATGATATCGCTGAGCATGAAAAGAATTATAACTAAAAGTAAGCACATGATATATATCTTGACTAGGTTTGAACCCAAAGTCATCGGTTAAGTTAAGTCAAACCATTGAGGTATCTGGATGTTGAGTAATAATAGCTGTTTAGAATCCCACTGTTGGGTTTGGTGTTGTTTTAGGTATTTAATTCCTTTAGTATTCCAATAACGGAATTGGCTGAATGGCTATACATAATAATTATGTAGATTATATAATAAGTTAATACAAAAATAACTTAGATTAAACTTTTAGTTAGTGGTAGAACTATGTTCAAACTCGTCTGTATATATAGGTGGTTCCACCGCCAATATTGCTGGTGGTATCAATTGGTGATTATGCAAATGATGTTATGAGTACCAGGATTTCATAAATATACAAGTAATCCTTTAGTATTCATCGGTAAATGACCAGTAAAGTAATTATCGCAATGGCTCTACATAATAATTATGCAGATTATATAATTAATGAGTTAATACAAAAAATAATAAGATTAAACTTTTAGTTAGTAGTAGGGCTTTGTTCAAACTCATCTATGTAGGTAGTTCCACCACCAAACATATACTATTATTGCTGGTAGTAGTGATTTGGTGATTGAACAAAAGATGTTATGAGTACCAGGATATCATAAATATATAAGAAATCCTTTAGAGTTCATCCGTAAATGACCAGTGAAGGATTTGTCGTAATACCTCTACATAATAATTAAGCAGATTATTTAATAATAAGTTAATACAAAAAATACTTAGATTAACCTTTTAGTTAGCGGTAAGGCTATGTTCAAGCCCGTCTGTGTAGGTAATCTTACCACCAAACAGTAATAGTATTTATCGCTGGTGGTAGTGATTGGTGAATAAGCAAATAGTGTTATGAGTACCAGGATATCATAAATATATAAGTACAAAAGTATTTAAAACCAAAGAGTTCGTTTAAACTCATTCGAGTGTCGCCAAAACGTCTGAAGATTTACTCAACAATTTTACTAAAACTATTTCAGATTTAAAAGTATAGTTAGGTACATAAACGGAGTCTATCTAGCACCTAGGGGGTGGCCCCCACCCTGTCGCCTTCGGAGTTCTTTTTTGCCGGCTCCTTCGTTCCGATATTAACTACTACGTTAAACGCATTACTTTCCTTGGTGCATTATAAATATTCAGAAATAAAATCGAATATAATTAAAACTTATACTTGTATACATACACACATATGCAAAATACACACAAACACATCTACACCATATACTACAACTACCCACACATACACAGAAAATATTTATTACTTGATGGCAGGGCTTTGTGCAAGCCCATCTGGGTAGGTACCACCCGCTCATCAGTTCTAATTTAGCTATTTTCTAATTCTACCGCTTAATACTATATACTATACAGTACTCAGTATTGTTGTGTTCCGGTTTGAAGGGTGAGTGAGCCAGTGTACTGCAGGCACAAGGGACATAACAACTTAGTTCCCAAGTTTGATGGCACATTGACGATGTAAGGAATAGTTAATATTTGTTTCAGCGTCATTGTCTATGAGTAATGGTAACCACTTACCATCAGATGGCCCATCTGCTCGTCCACCAACCTATACCTTAAAAAGAAAAAAGGCGTTCTATAATGTGACACAAATATTGTGTCAAAAACTGTTTAATACTAAATTGACGATTGCATCCACAACACATAAGGTCTATACCTACAGTCTGAATCTGACCAACAGTCTGAGTGAATTCCATACAAATTACTGTAAATAATTATAGTGTAGGGCAGGGTTCACGTATGCCATGTAACACATATTAGTGTTGTACTTCATTCGAAAAGTTAAAATCATACATATTTAATTACTTTATATTCTTTTCATACGATTAATGTTTGCATAAAATATTAAAGCTTACTATGAAAATATTTCATTAGTGAATACATATTAAGTTCGTAGTAATCCTGTATTTCATACTAACCAATAAATATTCCAGTCAAAAGGATCTTATTGAGAGTGGTTTTTAAACGAAGATTGCGGGTTCAAATCCAAATTATACGTTTTTAGATAATTCGTTTTTTAAAAAATATTAACCCAAGATATCTTATTATAGCGACAAGAAGGCAGCATACGCAAGACAGCAGGCAGGAGCTGGATGCGAGTAGCATAAAGACCACAATGGCGTGCATTCTAGAGGCCTATGTCAAGCAGTTGACAGACATGGGCTGATGATGAAGATAACCGGCTTTATTAATCATTAGAGCTACATATTTGTTGAGACATATTGATTGATCATATATCCAACCGTGGAAGAGTATGGTGACATAATATTCTTAAGCCTTACCAAAATGAGAGAACAATTCCATTTAAATCAAATAAAGAACGAAACCTTACCCCATTCTCAATGAAATACCTTATCAAACACAGAATTTTTATTTTTAGAATCGATTATTAAAAAAAACATTTCAAATTTAGAATTCGAATTTTGATTCCTAATTTAAAGTTCGAATGCGAATTCGAATTATAATTTAGATATTTAAAATTAAATTAGTGCCGACGGGCGGACGCAACGATTTTTTTCGCTAAGCGTATTACCGACGTCGCCCGTGCGATATTGCTTCGTAGTTGTATTTCTAGTTAACTTTGCCGTTAAAATTGAAATTCCATTAAGGAGATTGCTTTTTAGAGTGTCGACTATGTGGTGGGGTGGGGGGAAGACGGTCCTTCCTATTGGGGATTACTGAGTACATATATCATGCAATATTTTATTTATTACTACTTCACTAATACGAATTTAGTGTTCATTTTTGGTTATCAGAAAATATAATATTTTACACTAGCTGTGCCCGCGACCTTGTACCCGTTTGAATTTAACAAAAAAAATATTATTGCAGCCTAAGTTTCTCCTTATTATATTTATCTGCCAGTGAAAGTCCCGTCAAAATCGACCCAGCCGTTCCAGCGATTAGTCAGAACAAACAGACAGACAAAAATTGTTATTTTGGTATATGTACCGAGTATACATACATATGCATAGAGTAAAAAGGGCTATTTTAATATAAGGTACGAACAGACACTCAAACTTTATTATATGTATAGATTTAATGCTTTATGGACTATTTTAAGTGTGCTATAAAAAAACTAATTGTAAATAAAATATTTGACGTAGAAAATGAACTTGAAAAAAAATCATTTAAAAACAAAGTTCGTTCAGAAATCTATGTAAAAGGTCGTTGCCAATCCGCCTCCGTTTACGTAAACGAACACCCATGTACGAGAAAAAAGTCCCGGAAAATCTACGTGACGTAACACCGATAGCCAATGGCGGATCGAACCTTCGTTTTCCGAACGCAAACTTCAATCGACCCCTCGAATGGTCATAAATAAACTCTATCCGTTTGAAATAAGAGCGAATGCAACAGCAGCAGGGATCGTGATTATTTGGTAACAGTTCTATCGAGAACGAACGCGCGCTCGTCATTGGTTGATTGGTTCCGCGCGATTGGGCAGTACGGCGCACACTCGAACCGATACACGTTCGACGTTTGAATATGAGCTGAAACCGCCTTCGATAGGTATTTTACTGCGTCGCGATCGATGTAGGCACCGTTTGATTTGTGACGCGTCGTTACATGATCGGTCAATCAGACAGAGCCCACTGATTGGTGCGTATTGATAGGTGATATTCGAATTTCGAACTTTTATATTTTTTAAATATACAACACAAAAAACTTTTGAGAAACTTGCCATGAAAATTAATAACTCGTTGTCATTGATTTTTAGAGTATGAAGTTTGAAATGTGTAAAGTATTTCGAGGAGAAGCCTATTCCACCACGCTCCTCCAATGCAGGTTGGCGAATACAAACATAAATTAATAATTAATATTTCGAATCAAAAACTTAGCTTAAAATTCTAAATGTTTTGGCCACTGGGACACCTTGACTTTTCAACAACTATTTCTAACGCTGTTTCACACTTATTCCCTCATATTTAGACAAAAATATACCATACAAGACGAATTCAATTCGAAAATGGAATCAAAACCAAATGTTACTTTAAAAATAAAAAATAAACCAATATCCATTCGGTTTAATAAGCGTAATGAATCCGAACCAATGAAAAATGGCGGGCGAAAAAAAAAAGATGGCGTACCCGCCTGAATGAATCCTCGCTGAACAGCCATTAATAAAAAAACCATCCTAGTTCACTGTAACCTAATATTTAACTAACAGATAAGGCAAATATATGCGCTTTTCCGTGTACTTATTTGAAATGTGAAAATATTTTTCCAACGTCGCTTGTAGGGTCTGAAAGACGAATGTTGCAAGTGTAATTTATTTAATAGTGTCAAGTTGTTATGATATTATTGTGTGAAGGGTTGCCATAACAAATATTATATATGAAAACGAAACAATATATCGTAACTGTGACGAATTGTTTTGTTTTTTTTCTAATCGTGTTACATGATTAAATATCGATTCGAAATCATTATCAATCGATTATTAAACGCATTTCTTAATTCATCCCTCAGTTCATCCATTGTGGCAATTTCAGAGGATGAAACGATATCCAGTTGCTTGAAACTTTTATTAAATTAAGTAATTTGGTTTGCTATAATAAAATTAATAAATTACGTAAGAGTATAAAAATATCAGCAGCCACCCTTTGAAATCGGCGTCCGCAGCTAGATATTTGCCATTCGGTGGAGGCATCGCGCTGGTTCACTATTGATCTGACGATACACCGAGGTGTAACTATTAATTTACTCCGACATTGCATATACCCAAACAACTTCACATCGAGTACTGAACTGGAACATAACCGATAATAACCGGTTCAAACCGGATAGCGGAACTAACATTTCATTTGATATTTATCACCTTTGTTAAGTATTTTTAACTTGGTCTTCTATTAAAAATAGAATATCTTTTTCACTTTGGTGTTCTTATACAGGTTAGATTTCCATAAAACACATGCAGGTTTCCTCACGATATTTTTTCCACTAGCGAACAAGAGATGAATAATCACAAATTGATCACATGAATCATTGCTTGCTCGCAGTCTTCAGATAGGCTTCACGTAATTTACCCACGGTCCATAAATTCATGAGACAGAATTGTAAGATCTTAATTTTGAAGTCATTTTCTGCCTCGTCCAATGACTTTGTGGAACCAGTTTCTCTGGCGGTTTTACCGAACTGATACGACTTGGGTACCGTCAAGAATAGAGCGTACTCCTTCCCGAAAGGCCAGCAACGCACCTACAGCCATGTTCATGGGCGGTAGAATTCAATTTCCATCAGATGAGCCTCCCGCTCGTTTGCCCCCTATATCATAAAGACATCAGATAACGTTACGTGTTAAAAGAAAACAGGACAAGAAAGTTTTTTTTTAGCTCGGTGTGTCACTATCACATATATAGAACCTCCGTCCGCGGTCGGTACACGCTCGATATACGCGTCGCTCCACTCGAACCCGCTGAAACTATGCTCGACACTTGACATCGATATCGATGAAACTATCGATAAAGAAATATCGATTTAAATTTATCTTCATATCCAAATACACAAATTACTCTTAAATAATCTGTTAGAAGTATATTTTCTATATTGTATATAATAAAGAAAGAATTAACAAATTTTCTTATGCAGTAATCCGATAAATATTTTTATTTTAAGAACATTCTTTAAAAAGTTTATAAATTTGTAATGCATGTAGAGACTAGTATCGATAATACGTCGAAATATTTTAAACATATCGATAAACTGTTACCAACACTATCGAACTTTCGATATTATATTTTATATTTAATGGTGATGAGATGCGAAAAATTCTCGTGATGAGATTTGTATTTTAATGTTTTATTCGAATTAGTTTTTTAAAATCTAAAATGTATATTTAAAGTAGCTACTATATAGTCGAACTACATATATTATATTTATAAATTATATACTGGTTGGCTAAACTAATATCACCAACAATAAACGTTGGCTCTGCTGTGACCAATGTGACATCGCCAATGCACCACCAATCTTCAGAAGTAAAATGTCCCTTGTCCCTTGTCCAACTTGTATCCAACTTTGGCTAACTTACCTCTCAATCTGGAATACAAAAATACTAATAGGCCTTTAGTTAAACGTCAAATTTGAATTTAGAATTTTCTTGGCACTTCTTATGTGCTTAGTCAATAAATCCTGCAAAGAGATTCTGTAAGAATTCACTTATGATCTCGTTCGTGGAATGTTGACCAGTGATTAAAATAATACGCCATTTTAATAATTACATACACATATAGGCATGAGTGCTGAGATGCCTTTCGACTTTATTTTAATAAAGAATACCTTTTAAAGGTTTAAGGTTTCGTTTCTATAATAGACCTCCTATCATAGACATTTTAAATATTAAAAACTAGGTTAATATTACTTTCATTAATCATCCAAATATCCCCGTCAAACATAGAATAAAATAAAATATATAAAATTTGGATAAGACGCATTGCGTTCGGGAAAAAATTATATCATATAATATAAGTTGTTTTAAATGTAGGTTATTGAAGTAAGAACTGTGCATTTAACGTTCTAAATATTAATATTATAAATGTGAAAGTAACTCTGTCGGCCTTTACAACCAAACCGCTTAGCCGAATTTGATGAAATTTGGTGTGAAGCAAAATTTAACTCCAAGAAAGACCATACTACTTTTTTACCTGACACATGACAACCAACACACTAAAGCGCGGGCGAAGCTGCGGGTGGCTACTAGTATAAATTAAATGAAAGCAAACAAAGTCGATAACGGCACACTACTCCGAAGTATTTTACAGCACTATATAATACGTGAGATGTTCGTAAAGAAAATTTTCCTCTTTATTTAAAGGCAGGATCGAGTTACCATAGCAAGTAAGGTCTGGAGCGAAATCGTAAATACAGCTATTTTTATGTAGTTCATAAAGAATGTGGAGTTAGCGGCGCACGTACACTTTGATTTTATTTAAAGGTAAGAGTAAAAATAAGTTTCACTTAGCGCGGGCGAATATTGAAAAATTTCAAATCGTGCTCGGATTTTCGTATGGATTTATGAAATAATAATTTATGTTTGCTGACCGATTGCGGTGAAGATATTGAAGCAAATAGAAACTATTTTGACGTATGACATTACGTTAGACTTGAAGATTTATAGCTACGTGACGTCATATCCAACATGGCGGATGTTGCTTTAAAAAATGTATTGGCAACATAATATTGACATATATCGAGTATGGTTTTTATTCATGTGCGACATTTTTTTTAATCGATTCTAGAGGATTTTCCACGTATTGGTCACCAATCTCTATATAGATTAAAGTACCCACTGCTGGGCTACAGATCTTACAGGATTTTGAGGTTATTTCCCAACGTTTGATACGGTGGATAGAAATTTAACTGAATTTCCTTCAAGGCCGAGTACGAGATGAATTAAAAACAAAACTAAACATATAAAATTTCAATGATGCCTGCTTGTCTTTTAGACCTGCAGACATGGGTAAGTAGTTCTCGACACTTGCAGCTTATGACATGAAACTCACTATAAATCTAACTCACTCAATCCTCCATACAATTTAAAGTCAATACAGAGTATGAATAGCAGAATATATATTAGTATTGATTTGTATAGAATACCTAAAATAGTTGCCAATAACAGCACAGTATATAAAAATGTATTGATATTTGGTAAGCATAGATACATTGGATACAGATAGAGCCTTTTTACCTCCTGTTCTTTCCTCTACCATAAGGTTGCTTGGAAAAGATCGCTGTTTTAGCACTAAGGCCACCTTTTGTGCACCTTTCTTGAACCTTATTTATATATGTGTTTTTTGGTGTGTGATAAAGAGTATTTTGATTTGATTTGAAAGACCCATTTTTGGTATGGTGAATTTCTTGACAGAAAAGCCCCAATACCCATATTTGTCCGGCCTGAGAATCGAAGAACCAAGAAACCAACCAAGAACCAAGAAGGCAGATCTGTGAGGATTCTTCGTCTATGATAATTGTTGATTTACGATCTTTAATGTCAAATTAGAAAATATGGAAGAACAACTCCTACTAGCAGTGTAATGCCACTAAACGAGCTGTAGTTGACTTTCCGTCAATTCAGTTAAATATTTCAAAACTGTTCTATTCTATAAGAACTTCGGGGTTATTTCATGAATTTCGTAATTCGGATCAAAGCTTTAATACTTGCTAGATAAAGCTTGACTCGAAAAAAAGATGGCGCGTTACAAAATGTTAATTCCAGCGCTCGTTATCGAATACACGTTGAAAATACCTTTTCACCTCACAAAGGACAAGAAGATCCACTAAATAACCCCCTTTGATAACGCGGAGTTTCCCGCGCTTCACTACGAGAGAATACGTTGCATTTTAACAAGTTTAAAATACTTTATGCATAGACATTACGGAGCTTTCTGTACGGGCGAAATTTCATCCGATGTAAAATACCAGCCGGCGGCAGCCAATAGCGACGGCCAATTTGAATATAGAACGCGCGCTCGGAATTCATAACGGACACACGACTTAAATGTTCCGTTTCGTTCGAATTTTGAAATTTTCTAGAACGTTTCTCTTGACGTTCGAACTACTTGTGTGTTCGAGTACGTTTATACGTTTTATTGTGAGTTATATCGATGTGTGCGTTCCGAGTAACGGAAGGCTGGGCGCGATTTATCTCTCACTCGGTTTTCTGTAAAAGATATGAAGGTAAGGTTTTATGTGAATCTTGAAAATAGGGTAGAGATAGGGTACTATTTCATGAGTGTGCGACTTGGATACTGCAATTTTGATACTCTATAATATCATATTATTCTATTATAATACTGAAGACATCCTACTACTATATTGTTAAATGCAAAGGAGGTTTTATCTATTAAAGTTATTTAAGGCATATTTAATAAAACCGTGATATACTTATTGTCGTAGATATAGTTTATGAGCCAGTAGATGAAAAACTGTTTAGCGTCATAAAACCGCGGGTAGAAATAAATGTTTCATGATAGCTCTACCTCAGTCATTCTATACTGCATACATCGGTAAAAAATTTGACGGTAGGTTGAGAAATTATCCATTATCCTTTAATCATAAATTCTGATATATGAAATAGAAATAAAGTATATGAACATTAAAAAAAATTATAAAGTTCGTATTCTAGAAAAATTTAATTTCCATTGCGCTCACATATATTTTTTGCTGAACACCCTAATTACTGACCAGGGCATAAATCGCAGCTAAACGAGAAACTGTTGCGAAAATCGAAAAAAAAAAAAAAATTAAAACACGTAATAGCATATGAATATGAAATGTACATCCAAACTTATCTCGCCCTGTATACACCTTCCGTTACCACTACAAGCAACTAATAGTACAAGGAGCACAAGTATCGTAATATAGTGCACCTGGTTTACCCCCTTAGGGAGAATCGTACGTGTGAAATGATTTTTAAAAATATACCGAGAGTTGAACGCTCCGTCTCCATTCGTTTTATAATTAAAGATTTTGATAAATGTGAAATAGGGAAATACCTTTTATGAATTAATCTTTAGTAATACGTCGCGAAGTCTGGGTGGTTGCTTTTATATGCTATATATTAAAATGTATATTTGAATGTACTACTACTAAATGTGGGAAGTTTTTTGTGATGCCTTGCCGAAAAACTGTATAAATAAATCTTAATTGAAGATGAAGCTGGTTTCGGGAGGATTTTCGTACATAATACGTAGTTTTGTTTCACAGTTTTGCTCGCCATTAATTTAGACTATCTGTTTTAATATTCACAGTATTCTTATACATCTATACTTATATTATAAACGGGATTATTAGGCTTTTTGTATGTATCTATCACGAACAAACTATTGACCTGAATTTGATGAGATTTGGTGTGAAGTAAAATAATTAAAACACGGGCGAATCCGCGAATGACAGCTAGTATACTTTTGTATTTTATTGTAACTTATATTGAGTTAATTTTTACATTTAAAGCCTTTAGTCAATTTATTATGCACTTGTCTGAACTTTATGTAAGGCAACGATTTCACTTCCAGATATGTTTTTGATAAATTATAAACGGTGATTGAACCAATGTAATATGTCCCATAACATCTTAGTTTCCAATTTTGGTAGCGCATTGGCAATGTAAGAAATGGTTAATATTTACAACAACAGCGCCTCCGACTATGGGCGGTGGTGACCACCTAAAATCAAATGACTCATTTACACGTCCATAATTATACATAACAGTAAATATACTCTACGTAGAGGAATATGTTAGTTCTCACTGCTGGACAAAGAGCCTCTAATTTTGAAATTTTTCAAATCTTCTTGAAGAAGTCCAAACGGACTTACGTACTTGGCGGTGGGGTTCAAGCAATCCCGTTTAGGTACCACTCCCCATAGAGTCGACAGTCAAACATATTACTTGGTATTGTTGTGTTCCGGTTTGAGTAAGTTAGCCAATTTAACTACAGACATAACATAAGTACCCAAGGTTGGTAGCGCATTAGCGATTTAAGGTGTATATTTTAGATAGCGCCAATGTTTGGTAAATTGTGACTGTTTACTATACCACCAGACACCATACACTGAAATAATGTCATTCAACACAGTAATGAATTAAAAATACAAATTAAGCACATGAATTAACATGACACAAACACTTGTTCCAGCTAATGGGACATCTAGAATTTAATCACCCAATACCATAAAATCTTTCTCATTAATATGCACACATAGAATTACTTTTTAATCACTTTTATGATATATTTACACAAACATATACAAAATGCCGAGATGGCCCAGTGGTTAGAACCAATGAACAAACATGATAATGTGCTTAATTTGTGTTTATAATTAATCTCGAGTTCTGTGAAGGAAAAAATCGTGAGGAAACCTACATGTATCTTATTTCAATGAAATCTTGCCTCATATAAACTTCCCTCCCGCATTGGAGCAACGTATTGAAATATTCTCCTAACCTACTCCTCAAAGGGAGGGGAGGCCTTAGCCTAGCAGTGACCATTTACAGGCTGTTGCTATAACTTTTATATATTATACTCTATGATACTGATAATGACTTCCAAACAATATCTAGGGAACCAGTCAAGACATATTACAGTTCACATGTGAACTGTCTATTCCTTCAGACCGCAAAGAGACCAAGCCCTTTATCAGCGACTTTTCGTGCTATCCGAGGCACGGGGATATACATTTCCAACTCCCAGACCCTCCGCTATTAAGACACTTTATCAGCCCGATCTTCCTCGGATTTTAACACTATATTTATCTCTTAACCAACGAGTAAGTAAGTATTATAACGATATATTTATATGTCATATATATTTATGTTTAATATCGATAGAATCACATTCAGTAATTAGTAAATTCAAGCAATTAAACACGAACGCTAAAACAATACGTATACGTTAAAAAAACGAATTAAATACAACAATGTAGAAAAACTTAAAACCCCGCTGGATCATAAGGTATTTTTCCGAACACACATCCCCCCTCCCACTCGGCGATCTGGGAGCGATTGTGGGGGGTGGTGGGGTAACAGAGCATTGATATTATTTGTAAAACACTTTTGTGAACGGAATATATACACACATACACGTCTATACGTATTATACTTAACTGTATATTTATTTATTTAATCTAGATAACTTATATATAAACGTATTACATATATGTTATATATTATTATTATATATGTTCCGCAGGTAGCAAATTACAGGCGACTCGATGTTAAGAATTCGCTCGATCGTATTTCTAAACCAAGAAATATTTTTCTGTTCCTGAATCTTTTTTTAATACAGATATAAAATTTCTATTACTTAAAACAACCAAACGAATATTCAAACATCCTTGCGCGTTTATACCAAACTACTCTATGCATACAAAACTTCGACGTTAAAAAATAGTACAATTATTCGATTAAGCGTTCTCTATATTTCATTACACTGTACCCGTCCTGTGTTCCTTCGTCTCACCGATAGCCGGCGATGTGTGCGGCTTCGGAACGCTGAAAGATGCCCTGTGACGGAGCCTTCCTGAAAATGTATGCTCCCTCCCCCTCCCACCGGCCCCCACCACACCCAAGTGTGAAGCACACAGCTACGAGAAAAATCCACACTTAAAACTGCACTAGTGTGCGTCACGTGAAAGATTATTCCTATATATCTACAATAGATATTCAGCTCGCGAAAGGTTCGACGTATGTGTGTATGTACTGTTGCATGTGTGCGTGTTTTGTATTTTTCGTCTAGATGTGAGTAGTATTGACATTTTTATATGAACTAGTGCTCGACGCGGATTTGCCCGTAATGAATTCTCCGACTTCGGAGCGATTTCTTAACATGTTTGAACAGGGATATTACGAACGATGGCCCGTGTCACGTGTGCGGACGTAGATCTTGACTTCGCTTCTCGACGAGCGCGCTACAATTTATGTACCAGCAAATACATACGAGTACATAACTTTAGATTTTATATCGAAATGCAAGTTTACTATTATAAAAATAAACTATCTGCAATATTTAGTGTATAGTTTTATATCTCATATACATATATATATATATGTGTGATCGTAAATCTGTTGGAGATTCTCGACACAGTCTTCGTTTCGCTACTAGATGGCGTTAAGCTGATCGCCATAACAGATCTATACTTATTTAATCTGCGGTGGTTCGATAGCAAAAAAATAAAGGCAGAGCAACATCTTCTGGTATTTATAACATTTATGTGAATCAAAACAGACTACATATATGTGCAAATTACGTTATATTTTACCCTATAAAATAGATACAGTTTTGCCGCCCTTGTCGATGATGTTAGTATGAGTATCCACGTATCTCCTATACTACTTATTATGTTCCATACGTTTATTAAATTCGCGTAGTATTATCTCTCTTTACTATAGTATTAATTCTCTCAAACCACCGCATGTCCGGCTATATGACGTCATTAAATCCAACATGGCGGAAATGACATGCATTTAATTGATTGATATATCAAGTGTATCAAATTTAATTGATTTTCATTCAAATTATGATCAATGCACTTTCATATTGTTATTTTAAATTATGGAACTGTCATTTGAATGTGTATTAATTTAATTCAAATTAAGAACGAAACATAAATGTGTTCTTATTTCAAAATAATAATTATTTTAAGGGTGTGGATTTGGCGCTGCATTTTTATACTAGTGTAATTTTAGCGTTATACTTACAATTCAATACGCAATCTTATTAACAAGTTATTAAGGTCCTATTTAGAATTCTATATTCTGTAAGATTGAACTCAATTGTATTCGATACTACAGAATCATCATACGTTAGTAAATTTACTAAAGTAAATAAATATCAGGAAGCGATGATCAAAAATGACTATGATAACCAAAGCATTTAGAGAACACATGTATCAAAATAGCGTATTTAGAAGTCGATTTACGACCTTTTATAATTGACATACAAAGCAAGTCTTTACAGAAAGGTGGGCAGCAAAGGGACATTTCTTTAATACGTTAAACTTAGCTATGAAACGTCCATGAATACTCCTTAGCCGTTTTAATCCAGGTTATTCATCATTCATCATCACTACAGGTCACGTGGTCAATTTAGATCTAGATTTCAATTGTCATTGTGCTTTGTATAGTAGAACTACCATGTGTCGAATGAAATCTGGCACTTGGCACCAACTATGGAGCATAAAAAAGGCTTCAGAACCATCTTTTTCAATGTAGAACAGGTCTTATCCCAATCGTGGGCATTTGCAGGATAACATATTGATAATAAAATAAGAGCTCAGATGGCCCAGTGGATAAAACGCGTGCATCTTAACCGATGATTGCGGGTTCAAACCCAGGCAAGCACCACTATATTTATGTGCTTAATATGTTTTTGTAATATGTGTGCTCGGCGGTGAAGGAAAACATCGTGGAGAATCGAAATTCTGCCACATGTGTATTCCAACAACCCGCATTGGTACCCGCGTGGTAGAATATCTTCCAAACCCACTCCTTAATGGAAGAGGAGGCCTTCAGCAGTGGGAAATGTACAGGCTTACTTTACTACTTTACTTTATATTGATAACATTGTATTACCAAATCAAGCTATAAGCTTCCATAAGGAGGTTTTTATATGCTAACCAGTTCAGGATTTTTTTAGTCGGATACAAAATATACGAACAAACAAAAATGACTTGTATAAAATATTAGTTTGACAAATATGATATATAAAGCTGTGTGTGAATGTATGTATATGTGAGTTATGTATGTGTGAGTCAGATTATTCGCGATGCCTCCGATGCTCGGAGGATTTCAAATGGCTGTAATTAATGTGTTTCGAGTGCAAGTCCAATGTTTCTCGTAAATTTTTATTTTCCTTTGATATCCATATCTGTTACGTGCATGCAATTATATTAATATAAAACCTTACAAGCGAGATTAAAAAATATATATGTATATATTACTAGTAGCCGCCCGTGGCTTCGCTTGCCTTTTAGGTTGTCGGTTGTCATGTCTCAAGCAAAAAGCCTATGTCCTTTCTTAGAATTCAAGTTTGCCTCATACCAAATTACATGAAAACCGGTACAGTGATTTGGACGTGAAAGGGTGACAGACAGACAGTGTTACTTTCACATTTATAATATTAAAATATAGATATCTTTTCAAATGTAATTTTTAGTGTTTAGCTTTCAAAGATCTTTTTTATATACATTTTAGAAGGCACTTACGTCGTATCATAATTATTGTGGAAAATTATTTATCTGATTTAAAAATGAATGGTGTGCTTTTGTTTAAATACCGTCACGGCGGCCGTTGTCAATGAAGACTAGAAGAATAAAGATATTATAGATCACAATTGATAACAAATAATGGATTCCTCAAAGGATCCATCACATCATGACACTCGAAGACGAAGGCTGGAGTTCATCTTTGATTTCCAATGTTGCTACACCACGAGCTCGCTAGACTTCGAACAATATTTAAGGTAGACAGTATATATATAAACCCACAATCTTTAACTATTCTATATATGCACATAGTTGCGGTTATCTAAAGTTTAATTTTTTTATGGTATTCAGTGTAAAAAGCCGAATAATCCAGATATGTACATGTATATACTGACAACGAGTAGATAATTATTCTTTGTCAATAGTAATTTATATATTATAAAAACAACATTAAACAGCTTCAAACTAATTAAACAATTATGATATATTATTTTGTCTTTATTTATTTTGTAAATTATAAACATTCTAAAAATCTGTAAAATTCTAAGTTATGGTTTTCAATTTATTTAGTTCATAAATTAAATTTGAGAAGTTTTTATACATGTTAAACTACAACGAATTACTTAAATAGAAACACATAAACATGCATTATTAGTAGGTAATCGTCACCCGCGACTTTGCTGAAGTTTCAGGAGTCGGTCGTCAGGCATAAAAACGTAGCATGTACCTTTTCTTGGACTTCAAGCTTGATTTGTATCAAATTTCATCAAATTTAGTTCAGTAATTTAGCAGTGAAAGAGCAACATACAATCAGACAAGTTACTATCGCATTTATAAAATATTAGTATAATTCATTTACTTAGCGATTACCGTTGATATAAGATACATTATAAGGATAACATATAAGATAACAGAAAAGCGTTGTTAATATTTTTGTCTTTACTGTAATACATTGTTTAACGTTTATAATTACGTTCAATGTGCTGACTAATAAAAAAAAATTATATCCGGGCTATAGATAGTCGGGCTATACGGAATGAAATAACTTCATGAATAGTATAAAATTAACAACTAAAATTGAACGAAGCTTAAAAGGTGACTAATTAAATCGGACGATAGAAAAGCGAATATATTCGCACGAGAATGTCATAAAATTGTAAATTTTAATACCGATAGCAGTCCGACTATATTGCTTGGAAGTGGGTCGCTCCCCCCCGGGCGAGGGGGGGTCGTACATCTCGATCCGGTACGTGATAATTGAGAAATTCCTACCCTTCTTAAGTACGGCATAATACGTCACACATAGGAACCTATTTAAATATATTATATGTTTGCTTTATACGTGGAGGTTTTTTCAATGTATTTTCTTGATAATATGACTCGTTTATTTAACATATTAATCTCGGACATAATAAATATGTATTCAACATATAAAATTATATTATAAGTATAAAGCGTTTCTGAAACCATGCAAATGTCAATATAAATAACAATAACTCATTATAAGAATACTGTTTGGATAGTCCTTCATCAAAACTCAGGTTTCAAGGCAATCATTATTATTTCAATCATTACCTAGTCGGGAGACGTTCACTGCTGGACAAAGACTTACCCCAAAGATCCTCAGTCCACCTTATTAGGGGCCTACCCACGCTGCGTTTTCCGTTTCGCGATCGCCTTGCGAGAACTTTTCTGCCCCAACGGCCGTCGGTTTTACAAGAAACATCCAACGCAAGGCTGATCAAGAATGTATTATAGGCTTATTTATGAATAACCCCATTGTAAATCGGTTTAAAAATAGGGCAACTATGGGAGTTTCTGGCCGTGTCTTCTCGATGGAGGCCGCTTTGCGAACTATGATAGAGTATAAAAATTATGGACAATTCGATAACGTTTTATTGTAAAGTTTTCTCGAATAAAATATTGAGTTCATTCGACGTAGTATATCATTGGTGGCTCATAAAACCTTGGTGTCAACCGAGTTTTGTCCATCGAAAGATTAGAAGAACTTAAATATTTTCTCATGTCCGTGTCTTGGGCGAACAGCCCTTAGTCAACTTGAACTTTTCCAGGTCTAGTCAGATTTCCCCTCGGATAATACGAGCGACGGCATTAAGAGTACATCTGTATTTGCGCACACACTTGTGCTATAGCACAACTATGTGTTTACACATTTCGATGAAATATCTGCGAACATTATGAACTCCTAAATAAAAACATATTATCGAAATAAAACGACATTATTTCGATCCGCAAATTAAATTTGGAAGTTGACTATTTTTATTGTTTTTTTTTTATAATATTGGTATATGAAGGGGCAAACACTATTCTATGGTAAGTGGTTATCACCGCCCTTAGAGATTGATCCTGTATGAAATATAGACCATTCCATACATCGCCAATGCACCACCAACCTAGGTAAGATGTGCCTGTAGTTACACTGGCTTACTTACATTAAAACTGGAAACGCTTCAGCATACAACATATTCACGCTTGAAATGCCCTGTCAAAACTGAGACACGGCTATACAGATCAATCTATAAATAAAACCACAGATTTATGTAAGTGGAAACTTTACCTACGTCAGAGATATCTTGGGCGGTTTCGACTGCCTAAGAAATCACACAATTTTAATTTTTAATGTACAATATGGAATGGATGTGTGGATTACATGATGGATGATTATGAAGCAAAAGAAATGACTTAAGATTATTTAATTCGATTTGCTAAAGGACTGTTCCCTGCCTGGATAGTAACTAGGTACTCTATGAAATAAAAACTAACCAAATCTGGGAATTCTTATGATACTTGTAGATGTAATTTTAGAAATTTTGGGATGTATCGATAAAAAGTACAGTTGTTTGGCGCAATGAGCAACCCTACCCTATGAGCTGACACGGAGACGTCACTTGTCGACATGGCATACCAATGTAGACAATACAATTGGTAAAGCAATTTCCATTATTTTATATTTCATTATTTTTTTTTATAAATCTACAATGTATAGATAATTCGTGATAAATCAATCGATAAATCAAATGATTTATTTATTTACTCGTACAGGTCATAATTTGCACTAATTTTTGAAACGTATATAGCATTTTAAAAGCAATTTATACATATATATTTTCTCTATACTATAAATGCGAACTTTCTGATTATTTCTTAGGCTTTAACATCTTAACCCTTCAATAAATAATTGTGAAATTTTGTACGCCATCAGATGTGCAGAACAAACATAAGTTCTGATACCGATAACAGACAACCCCCCCCCCCCTCCCTTCCTATTATACATTATTAATAAAAAAGTAATAAAGCAATTGAATAGACTTGTATAGCTTCCAGATCGGATCCCTAATAAGACAACCGGAGCAAATAAAAACATTGACGAATCGTAAAACAAAAGAGGACAGCCCACTCGAATCGTTGAAAAAAAAAACTCTAAAACAATGGCGTTCGTCCGCTTTATCATAACGGAACAAAACATCTACCTAGGCACTCCTAACAGACCTAGGAGTCGTGACTCAAAGCGCGCGAAAGTAGAACCCTCTTTATCTAAGAGGCGTTGGGGGACGGGGGGGGTACAAGTGCATCTCAAAGAAATGCAGATTTTACACGTCGCTACACTTCGGATGTGTCGTGTGTAGTGTTGAGTTGGATGTACGGTCTGAAAAATAATATTTATAATATATTTAATAAATAAAAATAATATTTTATTATATTTCATACAATTTAATAAAAAACGAGTCGAGATGGCCCAGTGGTAAGAATGCGCGCATCTTAACCGATGATTGCGGGTTCAAACCCAGGCAAGCACCGCTGATTCATGTGCTTAATTTGTCTTTATAATTCATCTCGTGCTCAGCGGTGAAGGAAAACATCGTGAGGAAACCTGCATGTGACAAATTTCATAGAAATCTGCCACATGTGTATTCCACCAACCCGCATAGGAACAGCGAAGTGGAATATGTTCCAAACCTTCTCCTCAAAGGGAGAGGAGGCCTTTAGCCCAGCAGTGGGAATTTACAGTCTGTTGTTGTTGATGAAAAGACAGAAAGAGTCAATTATTTAATTGCCAACAATTGGTCTTATTACATTTAATTCCTACATCTTGTTCTTCATCTCCAAATCAGAATTCGTATCAAATCCAAAACAGCATCCGATTTATCTGAAGACGAAACATCTTAGATCTATTACCAAAATTACTGAAAAGATCACTTTAATTTCTAAACAGAGATCATCATCAATTTCATCTCATCTAAAAGACGTCCAGCGGCTTTATCAAGCTAGAGGGGTCCCCAGGATCACTGATCCTGAACTGCTCTCGTTCACACAAAAGCATGTTTAAAAACAACCTTAAGAATAAAGGTTTACATCCAAAAGGAAATGTTCCTCTAAAGAATGTCCTCTTAAGTCTGGGTAATTGCTATCGGTTTCTGATAGTGATTGCTCGATTTGAACTTCACCTGATATGACCTTATGCTTGGCCTCGCAGTTTTGCCCTAGAAGAATCTCGTCACCTCGTCATTGGAGATGCCCAAAATAACAGCAAACTTTGGTAAAATATTAAGGTATAATTTTGGTATCATTGCTTTGATTGTTTTGACAAGGTAGTCACGTTTAAGTCCTTGCCTGGCTGGGCATCCTCAGCTTGTGCTTTCAATACTAAATTCCAAATGACTAACAATATTTGCCATAATTTCGGAATTGGAATTATTAAGGGACAAACCAAGGTAACTCTTGCTGTTGTTGATATAGATATAGATCGCGATAGCTGATCGAATTGTTGCGCTTACTAACACTTGCATTTTTTTTACATTTCCTTGCATCTCTTCTTTGGTACGCAGACCTCGTAGTTGTAAATTTTGATAGATATCCTCACAGTGTATAGACCAACAATTAACAGTGTATCCACCAATAATTTGTCAGTTAGGTCAAGAATCATAAGATTGGTGTTACTTCTGTTTTTTGTCAGCTCCAAAATTTTTATGGATGTATACTCTGTGTACCTATGTTAAATAACATCGGATATAGCGTACAACCCTGATGTAACAATGTCAATTCTACAGCTTATCAGTAGTTACGAAGGTTGTTCGAAATTCAAATATTTTTAGGCATATTTTCTTATCTATATAGTCGTTCTCGCTATGTTATCTGCACTTTAGAGCACCTTTTTATTACATTAAAACAAAAAAAATATACGTCAATTTCCAATGTTAAGATCTTGCTGTATAGATCTTTTCTACGCAATATTAATTAAAGACGATTCCCGGCGTCTGTTCGCTTAGATTTTTTAAACTAAGCAATGGATTTTAATGCAGTTTTCATCAGTAAACAGAATGACCCCTTTTGAACCCGTGTGTGCAGTATGTTACCTAAAATATATGTTATATATAATATGTGTTAATCGCTGTCAAAAAATTAAAAACAGGGCATGTATGTATAGTGTTTCCATAAATACCAGCTAAGATCGCAATATGTACCTATATTTCAAAATTAGAAATTAAAATTGAAATACGATTTTTAATTTACAAATATTTATATGTTGTGCGCTAGGTCGAAGTTAAATTGAAGATAAGATAAATTTCACATAGTACATGCTGTTTAAGATGTTCCTAAAATAAACAATGATATAAATAAACCTATCACTCTTGACATAATAGAAAAATACGGGAGTCAGAGATATGGGTAGCGTGGCCGAGCGGTCTAAGGCGCTGGTTTAAGGCACCAGTCTCTTCGGAGGCGTGGGTTCGAATCCCACCGCTGCCAATAATATTTTTAGTATACTGACATACATTTTATTAAAAGACTGAAAGAGCATGATCGTAGCAGTCACGTCCAAAGCATTAAAAATATATGAAGGAATCGTTTTATACATTTGCTAGCAACAATTGTTACAAATTGCATTAATAAGATATACCAATAAGACAATAAGATCAGAATTTTTCGTGAAGAATGCAGTTTCGAATCCAGGCAATACTAGAGTTTTGTTATATATTTTTGCCTCTGCATTTCAGCTGTGATAACGTCGTAAGGTTCGTAAGATTTTGAAGTGGAACTGTACTGGACCAAGATTCAGAGGAGAGGTACATATCCAGGCCATAAGAAAGGACATAGGCTACTTCCTTTGCTTATCACATAACACCCATATACATAATTAATAAGCGTGTTATTATTGCAGTCTGTAGTATTTATTGAATAGAGTATAGTTAAAAATTGTTATTGGAGGCTAACGTAACTATTAATGCTGTATATACCTATTAAGTGTTTGAAGTTGTTTCTGTCTTTTTTCTGTATTCTTGTTTTAAGTGTTTTATTTCAAATACTGTGGTGTATCGATTAAATAAATAAATAAACACCCTAAAAGGCGACCAAAGCCGCGTGCGTTAACTAGTTTATATATAGTTAAATAAACACTATTAACATATTCTGCCGACCGTCCGTTCCGAATATGACACTCATTACAGCGAGACGAAAGGATTTCTCTAAAATATTTCAAACGCGAGGCGACGTCGTGATTCGCGTCTTGCGTCTTTGTAATTACGTGCAAATACTATTATATATATTTATTTTTTTGTTTATTTTAAATAAACCATCATTATTCATCAAACAAATATTCTATACAAATTATTAAACAATAATCTTTTACTTGGTGGTAGGGCTTTGCGCACGCCCGTCTGGGTAGATACCCACTCATCAGATATTCTACCGCCAAACAACAGTACTTGGTATTGTTTTGTTCCGGTTTGAAGGGTGTGTCAGTTGGCGGCGCATTGACGATGAAAGGAATGGTTAATGTTTCTTACAGCGACATTGTCTACGTTGGTGACCACTTACCATCAGGTGACCGATATGCTCCTCCGCCAAACAATGGCATAAAAAAATCCTTATTTGATTGCAGTTAGTTATTTTTTTCTGTATCAACAATTATATATTATATATATATAGCGTTACAAAGACCTAATTATGCAATCACATTACGCAATTATATTTTATTTATTTTTATTTCATTCAAGATAACATATTTACAAAATTGAATGAGGTTTTTATCAAACTTAATTATCACTGTTTTAAAAAATATCCCAAACATATAGACAGACAAACAATTATAATATTTTAATTATTTATTTTTATTTATTGACTGAGTTGTCAAATATTGAAGATTACCCAAAACAAACAGAGAAACAATTAATTGCAAATGGTAATTAGAATATCAGAAAAGATACACACGTTGCATTTTTGTTCATTCGAATAGATAACACTAAGAAACGCAAAGGAACAAGTTAACCAGTGAGGGAATGAACATGATATCCATTTAGGGGATGGGATAGGCGCTGCTGAGCGTATTGGAAATTTTCAATAACAATGAAACCTGAACTTGGCACATTACAGCATCGTAATGTAAAACGATTAAAAGCAAAGTTTTTACGAAAGGGTGTGGTTAGTATCGTTACGTTGTTAACGAATTATACAGAGCGGTTATTACGGGTTTCGTTTTTTAATTAAAAAAAGGGTTTTTTGAAAGTAGGTTTTATATGCGTTTGTTATTTTTTTAAGTTACAGTAAAGCTTTGTAACTTGATGTTTCCAGTCCGTACTGGTTCAAATAATGTTGTCTTAAATTTTCGCGATTATTACACATTTAAATAAAACTAGTTATTACGGATTTTAATCGCGTATATTAATTATTTTTGACATCCCGACGTTTCGAGCACTTTACGGCGTTCGTGGTCACGGGTAGACTACGGGTAGACGGTAAAAGCTTTGTAACTTGTCAATGTCTTACTCTGCTTACTTATACTAAGGTTTTGGAAATTAATCTCGAACGAAGAAACAGCAAGAAATTCATTATTGCATTAGTTATTCATAATCAGTCCAGTGTTGGGAAACAATGAGGGATTTTTTCCCTTCATTGGGTATTTATCCGAAAAATAAAGTATGTATATGCACGCGTTCAAACCATTGGACAACCTAAGTATTTATAATAGTGGATTAGATAAAAAAGTTAAATGACAACCCGTAAATGTTTCACTTGGTATAGCTCTTTTCGCTTGAAAAAATCTTCTAGCTTATTTCAACTCAGCTCCACTGAAGATAAAACATGAAGCGAAATATCTAGTGATTCTTAATATCATTATCATAATATAAACAAATAATAATCAAATTCGAGTAATTATGAACACATTAATACCGATAGGGGTGATATTTTCTAATTCAATGGGACCAAACTGTAAGTAGACCAAAACAAAAAGCGATTTTCCAATCAGAATTTTGTCTGAGAATTTTTAATTTAAGAAGTCTGTTAAAAATTCACTATACGAAAAAGCAATGTAGCTGCATACTTATATAATTGTATTAATTAACACGACTGTAGCTTTAAATGTTGAAAAAGAGTAACTTCTACGAATTTCTTTCCGGTTTTTCTTGCCGAACCAGTGATAGCTCCACAATATAGTTGTTAAATGACGACTCAAAAGTGCTTATAAAAGCCTACTTGAATAATGTATATTTTTATTATGAAATAAATACAAGATACAGTCTTGTAAATACAAACTTCCAGCTCCAAGTCGATCTACAATTAGACAATCGGCACATCGGCGGTCCGTGAGCCATTAGGGCTTTAATTGAAAATAGCGTAACGGCTGTAAATTGTGAGTGCACCCCGCTTGCACCCCGTCGCAGTGTCGCTCTGTCCTCGCCCATGTAATTATTGCCCGAGGTCCCGATGTTAATATAAGAATGTCCGTATCTATACCTTTAAAACATTTCACTTGTGGACGCAGTCCCTACTCTTATTCGACCGGGATCTGAGATGGTATGTGATAGTCCCTGTTGATTAGGAACAGTTGCAGATACGAGTTGACTTAAGCGCCACTGTTTTTATGATACATGGGTGCAAAGCTGCTACTAAATATATTGCACTGTAAGCACAAAAATATTATTTACTTACGTCACTTCAGAAACCTTCAATATTATCAGTGTTTCTTTACTATATTGTACATGTATTAGACACATAAATTTTCCCTTTGAATCAGTCCATCTATTAAAATAAACTCATCAAAATCCGTTATGTTATTTTAAAGATCTAAGGACAGACAGCGGTAAGCGGCTTTGTTTTATACTATGTATAGATAACTCATATCATTGTCGCTGTGAATATTACAGTAGAAAATCTGCATGTACAAAACGTCATATTTTTATCCAATGACACAAAAGTTAGAAAAAAACACAATTAAAAAAAGTACATACATGCATTCATACATTCGCAAACATTATTTTATATGCAGTGCTTATTTTCGGCTTCTACATATATATAACTGAACTGGACTGGCACCGTCAATCCCAGGTAACAAATTGAATATATAAATTAAATGTATAATATGCTCTCTGTGTAAATTCATCTCATGCACAAAGAACAGGGTGAAGAAATGAATCCACCGATCCATTTTGGAGGAGCGTGGTTGAAAATAATCCAAAGCGTTTGCTTAGCTTTGTGTTTATAAGTCATGTCGTGGTCGTTGGTGATGGAAAACATCGTGACGAAAACTGCATGTGTCTAATTTCATAAAAAAATCTGCCACATATGTATTGCACCAACCCGCATTGGACCAGCGTGGTCGAATATGTTCAAAACCTTCTCCTTAAAGGGAGGCCTTAGCCCAGCAGTGGGAAGTTTACAGGCTATTATTGTTTGCTAAGCAGTGCAATACTTAGAGTTCACACGGCTTGACTCAGACGAAATTATTTTCTTTGTCATTAACATTTGCTGCTACAACTACACATGGGATCCTATCCTATTTATATTACATCTAATTCTATTATACGACCACATAAACATGAGAACGCCTTAAAAAATACGTTAAAAATTTCGTTCGACATAACTATTTAAAAAAATGTAAATTAGGGTGAACGGCGCCTATTTGACCATCGAGGGTCCGAGGGTAGGGTCAATCGGTTGGTAATCGGCACTATCGCCCCGATCAGTTCGATTCCCGCGGGTTGTAATTAGATTGTTAGACACATGCGATATAAACGTGTCATTGAAGTACACTGGACGATCTTGATACTTTTATAAAAATATAAATTCAATTATTGAATTGAAACTTTTTGTAAATAATAATTAAAATTTGAAATTAATAATAGTTAAAAGAATTGCTTTAACTGATTTTTAATTTTAGGTAAAAACTTTTTTAATTTACAAGGTAAATATTGTAATTATTTTATATTTTTGCAATAGGAAGTGTTTCATTAACGGACAATTCAGAATTTTAATAAAATACAATGTCCAACTATGATAAAAATCATGATTAATATTTTAGTTAATTATTTAATGAGTTCGTCTCGTGCTCATTTACATATATTACATATATAACATAATATTATATAAAAAATTAAAAAAGTAGATTTTGGTTTCTGTTTTTCTGAGAATTGCGCGGAAAATTTTACAATTTGTAAAATTTTCCAACAGTTCATATATTTGATCAACGTTATACCAAAAATAATAATTACATCACTCATATCTACATCTGAGTACAGATCTCATATACGTACAATTTTTGATCTTATCTATATATATAATAAAATTGGAGTGTCTGTTTGTAATATTAAAATAGCCCGTTTTTACTCAATACACGGTACATATACCAAAATAACTTTTTTTAGAATTTTTATCTGTCTGTCCGTCTGTTTGTTCCGGCTAATCTCTGGAACGGCTGGACTGATTTTGGCAGGACTTTCACTGGCAGATAACTGATATAATGAGGAGTAACTTAGGCTACATTTTTTTTGTTAAATTCAATCGCGTACAAGGTCGAGGCCACAGCTAGTAAATCATAAATGAAACAATGTATCCTTAATCTTCAATTAAAATTCACTTTTCTAACATTTACCAAAAGTATCAAGACCGTTCAAGGATCTATAGCCACAATTTGATGTCGATAAGAAAGTCAGTTAAGAACAAACAGTATATACATAATTTCTTTTAACGTATCGTAGCGTGCCACTCGATACAATATTAACAATAACCTTTGTACAAAAACAAGTGAAAAAGACAATTAATTATTTGTAAAGGGCAATTACGATGTTTTATAATATAAATAACATTTAACAAAATGTGATATATCAGGGAGAAAGTTAACGGATACACGTTGTGTATTCGCTGGTCGGATCCTAGTTTATGTTTATGCAACTTTTATACCGATAGGAACGAACGCTCACAAATAAATAGCTTTTTTTCTTTTTTCTAATAAGTTTTTATATTGATTTATTGCGAAGGTTTTAATGGACTTTCAGTTTTTTGTCGTTTCCTGCCAAGTTTATTTTATAGATATTCTAGTTTTAATTCTTTTCGAAATTCTGGACGACCGAACTAGGTAACAAATAAAATTTAAATATACATTTCATATAGTACGCATATACTTTGATTATTAATGTATGGATACAAAACCGAGACTTCGTTTAAAAATAGTGACCAACGATTGGCCGCTAAGTACAGGCACACTAGTAAAGTATTACCTACGGCGCATCAATCACAGCTGATACACACATGAATATATTAAAATTGACTTGTTTGTTCATATCATTTGTAGTAGGACACGATATATGTGAATTACTATGGTAGGTATATACTATGAAATAAATGTTTTCAAATGACAAAAGTTATTAACATAACATTGCCTTCAGACCAAAATGAACACACGAAGAGGAATCTTAAGAATTAAGAATGTGCACTGATTGAAATAGAAGGATGTACTGATACCATCAATGTCTTGTGATCACTCTTAATGTTGACGACAATTTGATCCATCCAAGTTCAGATGCAAGGGCTTTAATTCATGGCTTGGTGTCATTGAGAACTTCTCCAATGAAACCCACATTCACATTGCTATAGACGCAGTATAAGAACGACATTATCCTCCTGCCCTTATCCCAATTTTACATGGGATCCGCGCAGCATGTTTTCCTTCCTCACCTCTCTGTGAGACGTCATCTCACAAGAAGACTTAAAAAGATATTAAAATTTTGTTATATAGACTAATCCGCGTTGCCCTTTCTTAAATAAAAATAATAATAATTTAATCACAATATATCTATCTATAAATGTCATAATAAATAAATATGATACAACATCACATACATTACTCTGATCCCAAAGTAAGTAACTAATGCACTTGTGTTATGGAAACCAGAAGTAACGACGGTACCACAAACACCCAAACCCAAGACAACAAAGAAAACTAATGATAATCTACATTGGCTCGGCCGGGAATCAAACCCGGGACCTCGGAGTGGCGTACCCATGAAAACCGGTGTACACACCACTCGACCACGGAGGTCGTCGAAATAAATAAATATTACTATAATCACACACACATACATACTATGCAATTCTTCATAACACCATCTATATTGGTATCTCGCTGTCAGGAGCCACTAGACCTGTATACCGTTAAACGAACCATCATATCAATTGATATATATTTATACACAGACAACATATACCGGGCTTTGCTAATTATAAGTTAATCCACACGAATGTGTTCATCCGTGAACGCGTGCAAATGTTTTTCAATAATAAATAACAATCAATTTAATGATGATAAACGTTTAAAATAACACATGGGATTATGTGTTTCTTTATAGAAGATCTTAGCATAATACAAGATCATAGCTTGATTACATAAATAATATTTTATAGTTATAATTGTTCGATAAGTACTGGTATACTATCAATAGCGATACACGCTATTAATATTGCTAATAATTTTTATTGCACGGCTTTTATTATATCGTATATATAAAGGCTTGCTTTCCTAGTAAGGTGGAAATTATTGGAAGCAAGATTGTATTTTATCACGCGTATTTAAATTTCATACTTAATTCGTATACTATTTTGTACTTTTATAACATCAAAATATTATTCTAAATTAGTAATAATATTTATGTTTTATTTCAGCGACCTTCCTCGGATGTAAATTCATACTTATATTGTAGTTGAAATTTCAATAAAATTCTCACAATGAACGTTTACGTCGCGTATGAGTATTTATATTAACTATGCAAAATATCAATCAGACACGGTTATAAACATACATTTTGGATACATTGCTGTTTCTTTGAAGCTTAAGACTTTTGGTCCTCTGCTAAGAGGCATTGAATATTTTATTTTTGTATAAAACTGTCTATAAACCTTTTTGATAATTGAAATTTTTTTTTAAATTATAAATATATGATAGGTTAAGATTATAAAAGATTTTATTGTTAACACATTCGAATACATTCCGAAAAAACAAGTACGAGAACTGTCAAAAAAAGTAGTAGAGTAGCTAAAAATTTAAGACCCAATTATTAAGCATTTATACAGTAGGTTACAATAGACATTATTTGAGACCTATTACGTTTTTATTTAATTTATGACATTGCCTTTATAAAGACAGCTCTAAATTTATTACTAGTGGGACGTACAAAACCACTAACTTATAATACTTAAGATACTTTATAAGCCTCCCATTAATATAAATTATCCCTATCACTTATTTATATTGGTTACCAATTTCATTTCCGTAATTGCATTGATATTTTCATAGAATATGAAAACGACAGAGTAAAGAATAAAGTGACCATTTGTTGAGAGAATTTATGTCCTAGTTTCAACAGCTCAACTAGCTCTACCAACTAAGATGTATTCCTTGTCCTTTGAACTGAATCAGAATATGAATATTGCTTTTGATAATAGGCTATTTGACAATGCGAAAAATAAATCGTGAATATTGTAATCAGTGTATATTATGAGTTTAAAAATGATTATTTACCAACGAAACTTGAAAATAATACTTAATTTATTCAAAAATCAATAAATAAAAATGCTTTTTTTCAAACGTTTGTCACGTGACACAAAACGCTCCTGATTGGCCGGGCTTATGATGAAGTCACTTTCATGTAAACCTTCCTTTTCTACTATATGTACCACAGATTAAAATACAGCAAAGTGACGTCACCGACCCCATTGCAGCGCCATATTTTCCGAGTATCTTTTTCGCGCGTTATTTAAATATGGAATTTTTAATATCATATTTTTCGGCAAATATGTACTAGAAATAAAAATGTCAACTTTTACTGGGTCCCTTAACCTCTACTAAATAAAAACCAGTCAAATAGCCTATTGGATCCAAGTGGTCTTGCACAAAGACTACCAGGATCATTACCTGATGAAGTTGCGGATGAAAGTTTCATATATCGAATCGAAGCCGATAAAACGATGTTTCCATATTCATGACAAACGAAATCTTGTCGGTTATCTAAGTGAAATAAATTACGACGCCGTTAATTGATACAGTTTCGATTGTGGGGGAGTCGGCGATGCGTCACGCGTTATCGGAGGTTCGTCTGATGCGATCGAATTAATGAGGACCAGCAGATGTTACGGCCTGAATGAAGACGTACATACAAACACGACCACGATTAACATTTTATGTGTATATATTGTAAATTTTCACTATCACCTCATTCTCTCGTCAGCTTTCATAATCTATATGCATATATCTAAATATATATAGCTAAAAAGTGACTGATCGACTGACATAGTGATCTATCAAGGCACAGCCCAAAACACTGGACGGATCGGGCTGAAATTTGGCTTGCAGCTAGATGTGATGACGTAGGCATCCGCTAAGAAAGGATTTTGAGAAATTCCCTAAAGGGGTAAAATAGGGGATGGAAGTTTGTATAAATCTTCTTAAATTTTCGACTGATTGAACTGAAATTAAAGATTGGAGCTACTATGATCCCTTATTTTATCCCCCAAAATATAAGATGCTCCAAGGAAAGATAAAGGGTACTTTTTTGTCTAAAACATGACAATCAACATTCCAAAACGTGAGAGAAACCGCGGGCGACTAAGGTATGTATGAAAACGAAATTTCACTCCCTGAATAATCACGAAATCTCAGAAACTATAACACCTACAAACTTGAAATTTTGCAGGTATGGTATATGTATATATATATGTGTGTGTCCTTATATGGTATATATCCGCTAAGACTGGATTTCATGAAACTCCGTCCCTAAGGGGGTAAAACGATTTTGAATGTTTGTATTTAAGAAATTTCGAACGAGTAAAGCCGTGGATTCAGCTAGTCCGAAAAATTAGTTCGTTTATTTTTTTAGTCGTCGAGAATAAGTAATCTAATTAATGTTATTATTACAGCTTATAATTAAAGGATAAACATATACATATGTGTTTGTCATAGATATTTTTCGGACACTCTCCATCCATGAACAAAATCAATGATGTAAACTTTGTTACTAAGTTGTCGCTCTCGACTTCGATCCTAGGTTCTGGTTACGCATACCTTGAATGACGGCAATGCCCATGCCCATGGGCGGTAGGCACTTGCCGCCAGGTACTACCTCCTATTCGTTTTCCACCCATTCTTTAAAAAAACAACCAATTTACACCTAAATTAAATAATTTTATATTATATCCTCATGCCTGATTCTTATCCTCGACCTACGTTGTCGAGTGGTGTGTACACCGGTTTTCATGGGTACGCCACTCCGAGTCGATGTAGATTACCAGTAGTTTTCTATGTTGTCTTGGGTCTGGGTGTTTGTGGTACCGTCGTTACTTCTGATTTTCCATAACACAAGTGCTTTAGCTACTTACATTGGGATTAGAGTAATGTATGTGATGTTGTCTCAAATTTATTTATTTATCCTACGGAGTAGAAATTTCACATAACAATTGAGTGGATAATGCTTTTTATGAGTTTTATCCGGATTAACTCCAAACCAAGGAACTCCTGAATGACAAAACAACGACTCCTCAGCATATGTCAGCATTGATACGGAATTTCGAATACTATAGAGATGATTCAGTTTACAACGCGGGCATTAATCACCTCGTGCTCGGCGATGAAGGAAAGCATCGTGAGAAAACCTGCATATTTCTTATTTCGTACCACTAACCCGCCTTGGGACGGTGTACTTTTTTATGGTATAGGTTGGCGGACGAGCATGTGGGCCACCTGATGGTAAGTGGTCACCATCGCCCATAGATAATGACGCTGTAAGAAATATTAACTATTCTTACATCGTCAATGTGCCACCAACCTTAGGAACCAAGATGTTGTGTCCCTTGTGCCTGTAGTTACACTGGCTCACTCACCCTTCAGACCGGAACACAACAATACTCAGTACTGTTTTTTGGCGGTAGAATAAATGATGAGTGGGTGGTACCTACCCAGACGGGCTTGCACAAAGCCCTACCACCAAGTGGAACTAGGCTCCTAACCTTTTCCTCAAAAGTGAGAGTAGGGCTTAGCAAAGTCGTGACACTTTACATATATGTATATAAGCATGTGTTTATTAATGTATTACGTCACAGATATCAATAAATAATAAATACAATTAATTACATTTCCCTATCGTCGAATTGGATCTTTACCCACCATATTCTATTTTAACACAAGGTGTTAGGAATAATTTAACAATAAATTTCTAAACACTCGTTCGATAATAATCAATACATGACATTTATTCTCGTCAAAGTTCTTGTCTTTTGTTCGTAACTTCCTGAACGAAACCACAGTTTCTTATTCAACCGTACACACATACAGACCTCTAATTACATTCATATTGGTGACCACCTTAGCAGGTGCACGGCCGAGCGTAACGGCCGTCAGTGAACTGGAACTACAACCCATTACCAACTTTAATTCCATAAATTTAAGCTTCAAAATCGTCTGATAATTATCTTTTGATAGTCAAACAATAGTCGATTAATGTATAGGATTTATTGAGAACGATTTAAAGTTCAATTTCGCGTGTAATTTCGATTTTCGGTTGAACAATAACATTTCCCTGTAAGGTCAATAGCATGATGGGCGAATTTGGTTCGGTTAATTACTGAATATGTTTAGTGGTCGAAGTATTTTGGACGGACTATAAATTGGTGGCAAAAAAGTGTTTACAATACATTGATTCACACGAAGGCGGCTGAAGTAAATCAAATGACATTTGATTGTCAATGCATGCTGTAATTATATGTAGTTGGATTCGATCGTCTCGATACATTGTTAAGAAAATGTGTTGCGATTAAAAGTTATAAAGAAAAATTAACGGATCGTTGCGTCTCTGATAGGATAAGTACAAGATGGCACGTCAAGGATTTGAGTAATCGGTAAAGCGTGACGGATTCGGATATAAAATATTAAAGTTTTATATTTTTGATTTATTCTAGTTATACATTTTTTCCTTTGGACGGCATTTGATGAGAGTTTTTGTTCGATATCTTTTTGATACGTATCACTACATAGTATAAAACGAAGTCGCTTACCGTTGTGTCCCTATGTATGCTTAGATCTTTAAAATTACGAAACTGATTTTGATGGAGTTTTCAATAGAAAGAGTGATCTGACCTGATATGGACAATATAGAAAAGAAACACTGATAATTTCAGAAGTTTCTAATGTGATGTCGTAAATAAACAAATTCTGTAGTATATTTAGTATCAGTAATGCACCCGTGCGAAGCCAGGGCGGGTCGCTAGTATTCTAATATAGTTTTCGTATCGTATAAATTTTTCTCCTGGCAAACATGGAAATTTTGTAACTCTGTGCTTTGGATTGATGGTCCAGTGTAATTACAGGAACCGTTGATCAGCATACAGTAAACATAGTTGCTATGATTGGTGACATTTTTTCTCAAAAAGAGGAGCTGAGATGGCCAAGTGGTTAGAACGCGTGCAACTTTACCGATGATTGCGGGTTCAAACCCAGGCAAGCACCACTATATATATGTGCTTAATTTGTGTTTCATTTCGTGGTCGGCGAGGAAACCTGCATGTGTCATTTCATCGAAATTCTGCCACAGGTGCATTGCACCAACCCGCATTGGATCAGCGTCGTGGAATATTTTCCAAACCCTCTCCTTAATGGAAGAGGAGGCCATAGCCCAACAGTGGGTAATTAACAGGCTTGTTACTGTTACTTTTTATTTATATGCCCAATAGCTAAGTATCTACCAAATTTAATTTGTCGATACGAGTTTCTATAGAGTTTCTTGACGGTTCTCGATGGTATTAAAACGAACGAATGGTATAACTCACTCACTATCTATCAAGCTCGTGGTACTGTTAATATAAATAAATAAATAAATATGAGACAACATCACATACATTACACTGATCCCAATGTTAGTAGCTAAAGCACTTGTGTTATGGAAAATCAGATGCAACGACGGCACCACAAACACCCACACCCAAGACAACATAGAAAACTAATGATAATCTACATTGACTCGGCCGATCGAACCCAGGACCTCGGAGTGGCGTACCCATGAAAACCGGTGTACACACCACTCGACCACGGAGGTCGTCGAAGTTGTTTTAACATAAGTACAATTAATCCACAGTGCAATTAGCGAGCACCTCCAGGGAATATAACATGTATAATGTCGCGTGTCCGTATGTAAATGGACAATTTAATCGTCGAGATGGTTTCGATGACAAATGGATGTGTGTATTAATGAACTTTAAGTTTTCACAGTTATTAATCCCGATAGCTCAGAGGTTAGGGTTGATGGAAGGTTTCGGGTTCAAATCCAGGTAACAGTGAGTTAGTTCATCAAGAGCTCGATGATAAATGACAAATATTGTCAGGATACCTGCATGCCTTCCATATAGGGTATATACCTTATGATATATGCCATTTGGTTAATCTCTCTTAAATGGGCCCTGTAATCAACATCATTCAAGAAAAGGTATATATTATTAGGTTATACTTATTATAATGAGTTACGAATAAATGAAAGTGACTTCTGATGACGAGCGCACAGGTGACGTGAAAACTACGCAATGAAATCGCTCGCCGAACTAAAACTACCAATTAAGTGTCAACTCGCTCGATATAGGCAACGACATTCCTTAATTTACAATGTATAATGTATATTTTCATTACAAATTTGTGTCCACAACAACATAGACCTAAAATATTGAACTCAATATCTAAAGCTAAAATTAAAAAGTTGCATATATATGTAGATCTTTTATGTATCTGTATGAAGCCTATATACACAACTAGTAGTCGCGACTGCGTTCACATTTTTGGGTGTTAGATGTCATATATTGGGTAAAAAAAGTAGCCTATATCCTTTCTTAGAGTTAAAGATTGCTTCATACCAATAACAACAACAACTGTCCGTAAATTTCCCCTACTGGTCTAAGGCCTTTTCTGAGGGGAAGGTTTGGAACATATTCCACCATGCTCCAATGCGGTTTGATGGAACACTCATGTGACAGAATTTCCTGTGGTGTTGGAGTCCTGTGATTTAATGTGGTGTTTCATAGCAAATTTCATCAAATTCGGTTTAGTGATTGGACGTGAAAGTGCGACTGATAGACAAACAGAGTTGACTTCAAATTTATAATATGAATATAGTTCAAACAGTTAATTATGTAAATGTGTGTGTATGTATATGTGTGTGTGACAAAGCTATGCATTTCCCCCATCGATAATTAGTTCCTCGTGTTAAAGTATTTTTATCGAGTGACATGTGGCGTCCGAAACAGTTAATTACAATGGCGGGTTGGTGGTATCGATTTTATCGATGGCAGACGGTGGTAAGTGGTATGGTGGTGTTATCTTTCATGTGGTATATTAACATTTCTGTTTTACAACGTGTCGAATGTAACGGTGACTTGCGTATGCGCATGTATATTGTTTATATTTTAATTTTGATTTTGGAATTGTAAACAGTCAATCAGATTTAATTACTTGTGTAATTAGAAATGGATAAGATTAAAAAAATTGAAATAATAATAATAATAATGTATTTTTGTTCAATTTATTTGGAATTTTTCTCGAGCCTTACATCGTGATTTTGATTAAAATTCCAACACTAGTATACAAAATAGACGTTGCAATAAGTGTATTTTTGGGATAAATATACTTCGACGCTGTTAAACCGATCACCATGGGCTTATGCTTTCATGGAGTATACCTAATATATTTAACTTGATGGCTGGACCAAGTAATATTGGTATAATACCACCACGCAATTATCAGATATTCAACCGCAAAACAACAACCCTCATTATTGTTGTGTTCCGGTTTGAAAGAGCGAGACTTCTAACAGGCAAGTGGGACGTTTTAGTTCCCAAGGTTGGTAACGCATTGGCGATGTAAGGATTGGTTAATATTTCTTACAGATATTTGTCAAGTCATATTGGCCCTTTTGTTTACAAAATCTATACCAACATTTATATTTATATACAATTCTTTACTATTACGTCACTAGATGGCGCTGCTATCATCTACTATAGCGTTCAATAAAACATCATGATGCATATTATAGTTATGTACACAGATGAAGCAACGTCTTCTGTGTTTATTTGTACTATATAAAGATAAATGAATTTAAACTTACATTTTTGGCAGACAAATGATCCTTTTTGTTCTAAAAACGCCATATTGATATTTATATTTATATTATTTTTTTATGACTGTGACGTCATATACCATTAATTTCTACATATCCAATTAAGCTTAGCATATAATCCCTTGTACATAAGCTAAATTCATCACACCTTTTAATCCGTCGCAGTCGAGTAAGAACGGATAATTTAAATGAATATCTAACAAATATATAATTAGAATTGACGTTAACTATGCGTGTGAAAGAGATAGCGAATAAATTAAAGATCGGAAGCCGATTGGCACGCTCCACTGCCAGTGACCAAATATGTTTTTTTTTATCACTAATTAAAAATACAGTCGATTTGATGAATGATATCCTGGTGTGGGTTCGAAGTCGGTTGGAGTTACTTTCTTTGTTTAATTTATTGATGTTAGTGTATGTACATATGTATATTTTACATTTGAAATATATTGTCCTGGCTGACTGTTAACGCATAAACTGAGCCTAGAAAACTAAGAATTGGTACATAGATTACGAAACTATCATTTAAAAGATTTTTTTTAAATGACAGTTAATGAATGAATTGAAGAGGGGGAAATGGGGGGTGTTAAGGTAGAGCTTAGCTGGTACATCTGGTTAGGTACCACCTACACATCATATATTCTACCGCTAAGCAGCAACACTCATTAGTAATTATTGTTGTGTTCCTGGTTGAAGGATTAGTGAGCCAGTATTATTACAAGCATATGCGAAATAACAAAATTCCCAACGTTGGTTTCCAAGCCAATGTCTGTTGTCAATGGCGACTACTTACCATAAACTCATTTATTGATGACTACTTATAACGATACAACGCACTTACTGCATTTATACTATTCAGTGAACTGTAATTGTTACATTCTTTATTCAAAAAAAAACGACCGCGTAAGATGTGGAACACATTCTTAATTCAAGATACAAAATTCAAATTTCGAAAAGTTCAAATGGAATCCCCTTTCATAGAACTAAGTGCACTTTCATAAATCGAACCAAAAATAAACTGTAAATCACAATCATGCAAATGAACCCTTCAAATGCCATCGAAATTCAAATGACGGCCATAAAATCGGTATCCCAACAATATCTTCAATGTATTCGGGGACATTAACAAAGCAAACTTAAAACCTACGCCACTTACGCCCGGATTGGCTTTAGCGTCCATTAATGAGCTATTGAAAAATGATAGCAAAAATAATTCCCTGGAAAAAAATTATCATAAACCATTTTAGGGTTAACCTTTCCCAAGCTATCGAGATACGTGGCATTCGAATTTCAACCCTAATATCGAACAGGAGGATTTAAAATCGATTCATTATCAACGTTCGATATTTGAAAAGAGCATCTAGCATTTTGCCTCATCTTTCATTTCATAATCACCTTCAAACTATCTTGAACTTTAACTCTTGGAAATAGAGTTCGAAATTCAATATCAAATAATCCGATGTAATCATATGATAATTTTTTTAACCCGTAAATGGCGTATGCAAATTTCTATTCGGCTTGTATCGGATGCTTAGGATTTATATGAGGGTTGAATTGGATTCAATATGGCGATGACAGATGTGAAGACGAGTTCAAAACATCGTATCGAATTACTTGATAATAATATGTTGTTATTTCGAACATTAGAAAGTGAACAAAACGTGTGAAGCATCGACATATCAAATCACACTGTATCGGATTAGAATATAATATTCCAAATTTAAGTTCTTAAGTCGCGGTAGCCATGACAGCTTGAGCACTATGCATAAAGTCAAATGTGTGTTACATTCATAATCTTATGTTACAAGTATTTCACTGAACGTCAAATACAAGACTAATATATACGTACTTCCCAAGGCAGACCTGCTAATAGTATCTAGGCAGAAAATCCGGGTTAAAACCCATAATTTTTATCATTTGTAAATGATAAAAAAGTAAATTAATTCCACATTAATATACCTGTTGACTTCCAGGCAGAATACATTACATACATATATAATTGTATTTAACTAATATGATAGTATTTTTTAAATTTTGAAATAGAGTAACAACTGAATTTCTTGTCGGTTCTTCTACTTACCGAACCGGTGGTAGCTTCACTTAACTGTTAAATAACGATTCAAAAGTGCTTGTAAAAGCCCACTTGAATAAAGTTTATTTTGATTTTGATCAACATCTACAGTCTCATAAACATCTCACTAGATTGAATAAAAAATAAATCAATATCAAAATATAAAAGCTTGTATAAATGGTTATATAACAGCTTTATTAAGTGTAAGTAGCTACCACCGGTTCGAAAAGAAGATTCTACCGAGAAGAACTGTCAAGAAAAGTAGTTACTTTTTATCATTTAAAAATACAGTCATGTTAGTTTTTTCTTATGGTATAGGTTTGCGGACGAGCATATAGGCCACCTGATGGTAAGTGGTCACATTCACCCATAGACAATGACGCTGTAAGAAATAATAACTGTTCCTTACATCGTCAATGTGCCACCAACCTTGGGAACTAAGGTGTTATGTGCCTTGTGCCTGTAGTTACACTGGCTCACTCACAGATCAAACCGGAACACAACAATACTGAGTACTGTTATTTGGCGGTAGAATAACTGATGAGTGGGTGGTACCTACCCAGACGGGCTCGCACAAAGCCTTACAAACAAGTAAGTTAGTTAAATACAATTATATGTTTATGTAATATATCCTGCCTAGAAGTCAATATGTATTTTACTTTTATCGTCTATATATTCTGAGGCCGTTAAATCATTTAAAATAGTTTATTTAATATAATAACTGTCTCATTGGAAATTACAGTTGTATCAGACGATCGAGGTAGTAAGGGTGTATCAGACGAAAAAGCAGGTGAAGACGAAGGTGCCAAATTAACGGAACAAAAACATCTTGACTTATAGTATGATAGGTTTTTATTTGATTAATATAATCATATTATATTTTTAATTATAATTGTTTAGCTTTCCAAGCTAATTGAATCTTTCTATTAGAATAATGTTTTAGGACTGCATGTTAATATTTATAACGTTAATAAAATAAATTTAAATCCTATTAGTAGTAATATTTGTAAATAATGGTAATAATTGTACGTTCGGGTTTTTTGGCTTTTTATTAAATTTAAGACCATAAAATTATTTTCAAAACGAATCAAGATATAAAAAAACCGCGTATATAGGTATGTCTATAGAGATTTTTCTTATTAATATGCCATCAAAAGTGAAAATCGATCAGATGTCAGTTAACGTCATTTATGACCATAGATAATATACTCTAAGAAATATTAACCAACTCACATCAATGCGCCATCAACATGAGAACTAAGATGTTCTGTGCCTTGTGTGTGTAGTTACACGTTGCTCTTTGTCGATATAATTTCTGATGAGTACTTGCACAAAGCCCTACCACCAAGTAAAAACTCCTTCCATCCAACAATCAGAATGCTCTTGGGTTACCAGCTACCATGAGGCTTATAATGGTACTATGTTCAATAGGTTCATTGATGAGTTAATGATGTATTGGTTAAATTAAAAAAAATATATCATTCTTTTTTTTAATAATATACTTTACAATTAATGTTTAGGTAAAACGTCCCTTTTCGAACTTGCTTACTGTCGAGATTGACAGGTGGGTTACGCTCCATCGGCGTCGGCACGTGCCATCTGGCTTTCTTAATGATCGCCTTTATAATTTTTAACGGTTTGAATTTGCATGTTACCATTTTATATTCATAAAAATAATAAAACTTAACTGTATTTAACGAATTTTAAACACTTATTTCGTTAAATAATTTATTTGCAATTAAATTTGTATATTACGTCCAAAATTCGAACACAGAACAATAATTTGAAAAAAGAACAATCAACTAATAAAAAATATATATCATTAAATATTTCATAAATTAATAAGAATTAAATCTATTTATATCAATATATGTTTGTGTCACCTTGAAACCTTAATAATGGCAGTTTTTGTTACAGAAATATCAATATTAAAAAAAAAAAACTCTGCTACCGTATGTTGCTAACGTAAAACCGGTATAATTTAAACGAAGAATAGAATACGTTCGATTTTTTAAATTGAAAGTCGAAGATGGGACATGATTATTGGTTTCGAATAGCGCCCCCTCGAGACCTTGCACGGGTGGTCTGAGCCGCTGACACACGAGCCTTTGGTGCACAGGTATTCTGAATTAAATTTTTAATGAACTAAACCACATTTTTCTATTACACTGATTATTTAAAAACGAAGTAGGTATGCTAAAACGGCATAATTTTTCCTCAAAATCAAACTTTATTCAAGTAGACTTGCACTTTTGAATCGTCATTTAACAACTATATTGAGTGAAGCTACCACCGGTTTGGAAAGTAGATTCTGCAAAAAAGTTGCAAGAAACTCAGTAGTTAAAATTTTTCTACATTTAAAAATACAGTCAATAATACCAAGACATGTTTTAAACAACAATCACTCGTTTCTTACCTGAATGCTAATAGAAAGGGCTATTTATATAAGGGCACTTTAGTACCAGGCTACAGATTTACTGTCGAGTATTGCTGGGCTACAAGGAACGAGGAATACCATACACAAATATCAAAAAAAGCTTTTTGATAGCTATACCTTATCATACTTTTGTCAACGCTTATATGCTTGTGTTCAATTCTAGTCTATAGTTACGTTTAAAAAATATATGGTTTAATGTCCGGTAAGTCGTGTGTAAACTTTGAAGACGTGTTCATTTCATTATCAAAACGTCATTACATTTCCGGTAAGTTGAAAACGAAATTATTTTTTTATTCAAAATAATAATAATAAATTATTGTACCTACCTATAATATAGAAGCGCTTAATTGATTTAAAAAAAATTATAATGTTATAATTATATTATAAAAATGATATACATAACATAATTAATTATTAAATGCGGTTATAAAAATATATTGTCTTGATAAAATGAACTTTAAATTATATTTTTAAAATAATGAAAACGACGAGACAAAATGATATTTGGCAATGAAAAAGTGATTTTTGTGGTGACTTATACATGGACCGCGAAGTTGACCCTGTTGTTCCACTTTACCTCATAACATAATATTAAATTAAGTATAATCTAAAGCTAAGCTAAATGGATAAAAAAGTCTGTTTATATTGTAGAATTAATAGAACAATTTGAATTTAAATATCGAATACCTACTACAATTTAGAATGTTTTCTAAATTTAAATGACTTATAATTAAAAATATTCAAAAAGAACACATTCTAAAATTCGTTTAAATTTCGAACAATTGGCGTTAACTGTTAGAACGAATACTATTGTGTGGGATACCGTTCAACAATCAGCATGCAGATCCGTATCGAATACGATCATTAATTCACATTACAGTTACAAAAGGAACGAGTTAAATCGCTAATGGCTTAATAATAAATGGCGGACAAATCGATAGAAAATCGGATCATCAATACGAATTACATGGTCCGATTGTGAGGTGCTTTTGACGTTTTATACGTAATATAAATGATGTACACGTAAAGGTTAGGAAAGGAATACATTATGACAAACACAGAATAAGGTCTGAAGGAGCTGGGTTACATAATAATTAACGGTAAAAAAAAAAACAAAACAAAATCGATTTATTGTTTAAAATACTTAATTGGTGTATGTAGGTACCTACGTTCTTTCGCACGTGAAGTTTGTCACATAATTATTATGATTATGATATGATATGAAGAAGAATACATTTCACTTTTCTGTTAAGGAATTCTTAATGGAAAACTGTCTATGGAGTCTGGACATATGTGTTACAGAATATCAATCCTGTGCCTTAACTCTTTCCGGATTATAAAAGTTAGAGGAAACACTGCGCACTTGTGTTTTTGCACACTTCTACCTATATCTTATTACACAGAAACTAAAACTTCAATACAATATCAAATTAGTAGTACTTAATTAAAAATATATATATTATATACCTACCTATTCACAATTTAACAGCTGTCCTTTCTTCTCTCTAAATAACAAAAAAGGACAAAACACAACACTCTTCCTTTTTCCCATACATCAATGACGACAATCACATCGTACGCACGGTGTAAAAAAACAACGGAACTAGCATTCGAAATTCGAAAGTGGAGCATTCAAAAAACGAACCATCAATTAGAGTAACTCAATACGGTGTCACATTAAAATGACGAGTCGCACTAATGGATTTCCAAATTTGAATTTCAAATACATTCGAACGGTTCGCCATCGGTTCCATGGAGTATCACTTTTTTAATATTTTGCTTTTTAAATTGTTAACTGCCAGTTACAATGAATAACAAAGCAGATGATTGAATGAATAGTCATTTTGAAAAATGTATTTCCTTAATAATTTATTTAATTTTAGTTCAATTAAAATTAATAAAAATAATTTCTATAATTATTTTTAACTTTATACTTCCACTAACAATAATAAAATGAAGCGCACTCGTATTAAACTCTTGTTTTTTTTTTAAAAAAAAACACAAGTCCTTCCATTTTTAATGTTTCAGAACATAACTTTTTATTCTTAAATAAATATCTTTTTTTAAGTAAATCCTTAAGCAGGCAACCGAATAACGACCGCAGAATTGTAACCCTAATAGAAAGAAAAATTGTGTATAGACTATTTAAGGCCACCGCCCACAGACAGGCGAACATACAAACCGATCTCATTACTAACAATGCGCCATATATTACTCCGTTTCCGGTGAGAATTCGATGCGCTGTCTCGCTCTATCAGACGACATTTGTATCTACCATCTCTGTCACGATCGCTCGACGCATCAAGATCATTAGGAGGCGATACAGTGATTTGTTTAATATTTTAAAGGCATTGCTCTTTACGCTGAGATTGCGCTGCTTATTTCATTTTACAATTGTTAAAGTCCTTTTTTTATTATGAACACAGAACCTTAAGTAGCAAAGAAATAATGTATAAGGATATTTCGAACAAAAAGTTTTATTGATTTCGTATTAAGTATAACAATTATGCAACATATGTGTTCTAAGAAATAAATTTGAATTCTTTATGTACTACTACAGCAAAAAAAAAATGACAATCGTCGTGTATTTTAAAAAACAAACATTTTCAAATTTCAAATTTCGAACAACGAAATAAGAAAAACATTTCTATTATCAAAATGTTTAAAAACGTCACTAAAAATTCTAAAGCAATCCCGATTCAATTTAGTCGAACGCGAACCGTAAAACACAAAGTGACACTGCAACGAAAATCTGTTTAAAAAAATATCAAACAATGAGGCAGAATGCAACCCGTTCATATGCAAATTAAACCGAAAAATTTTGACATAACCATAAAAGATGGATCACATTATAGAATGAATGGAACGAATTCAAATATTTAAACAATGACTTCGATCTACATTCACGTTCGATTTTTAAATATTGAATCTTTTATCTGTGTGTTTTTTGTATGCGTTCGTGTAGAATGAGTTAAGACGCGATTAGGGGCTAGATTAAGGTTAGTTTAAATTGCATAGAAATAATTTATTATTAAAGTTACAGAAAATGTACGCGTTTGAATTGAAATAAATAATATTCAAGCCCTTCCATATCCAATTATAAGTGTTTAAATAAAATAAATTTAACAAATAAGTATAATCTAATATGTATTTATGTTATTTATACTCTTCGACGTCAAACACACTAAGAAATCTTGTTTAAATCACGAATGTTTCTCATAATAATTAAATATTGGTTCATTTTTTTAATTTTTAATTTCCAATACTTAAAATTGCAATTGTATTCATATTTAATATTGTATATACTATAATGTATAATATCTTTATATTAACTATTTGTTAATTATAATTTTAAGTAAATGATGAAGAAACTTAAAACCTTACTTTGTAGAGCTGTTGTCTCTATAGATTTTAAGAAAAAAAAAATTTCAATATGACATTGAGCATAAATAACACTAACATCGTGTAATGTTTAATAATAAAAAAAATCACCCGATCAAACTCTCACAACGGCGGGAATCATTAGAAGATTTGAATAATAAAAAAATAAATAACTAGAGGGGAGTTACTCAGTGTTGCATAAGTAATTATAACAATTATTTTTTGATAGATAATAAATTATTTCTGACGGCTCAACGTAGTGTTGCCATTTCGCACCATAGATTAAATCGGTTCAATAAATCCGAATATGTAGAATATATTTTTCATACCACTTAAGAATAAATCAAAACTCAAAGAACACGTGAAAACCGTAGTTCCTGATTATGGATTACTGTCATCCACACTCTTAACACAAGATTTAGCAATAATTAGGGGTAAAAATAGGAATATTAGTAATTGGGAACCTCTATAAAATTTCAAGTATTTAATTTTTTTTATATTTATCTTGACAAAATCTATAAGTGTAGGATGAAAATAGGAGCAGCGTGGTGGAACATTCTTTAACTTTCTTCTAAATTGGAGAATTTGCCTAGCTGTTAGAACTACAGATTTAAACAAAAAATATTTCTTAAGTAAACAATTTTGACTTTCCAATAATATTAATTAATGAGTATTAATTATTATTATAAGTGTTTAAACTACGAATCATATAATATTATTATGTTAAATAACTGTTAATTTAACGTATTCGCTATCTCAAAAGGGTCATCAAAGTGTGTACGCCAGTGTTACCTAAGCCTAATTATTAATTAAAAAAATATATATTTCCATATTCGATTTGCTTATTACTGCTTTTTTGTGGCCATTTAATAATTTAGCGGGAAAGGCGTCTAAATGTTCTTTAGTAAAATTGAAACTATTTATCGACATATAAAAATAATGATAATAATTAATGTAACAAAAAACATATTATCTAAACGATATAAACCGCACACGTGTGTTTTTGTCACCCCCATCATTTCCTCCCATTCTCAAGACAGATGCCTTTCTCATTCAAATCGAGTTATTATATTTAGATCTGTAGTTTTTGTAACGACGCCATGTTGTAACAGCTGATTTGTGTTCTTTAAAAAAAGAGACGTTCGATTCATATGTGTGGAGCTTTGATTTCGATTTTTAAATTTTACGAATTTATTTCTTATTGTTTTTTTTATCTATGTAATTGAATTGGGTCAAAATGGCCCAGTGGTTAAAACACTTGCATCCTAACCAATGATTGCGGGTTCAAACCCAGACAAGCACCACTGAATATTCATGTGCTTAATTTGGGTTTATGGTTCTTGTCGTGCTCGGTGGTGAAGGAAAACATCGTGATGAGATTTTGGCATATGTGTATTCCACCAATCCACATTAAAACAGCGTGTTGGAATATGTTCCAAACCTTCGCCTCAAAAGGAGAAGAGGTCTTATCCCAGCTGTGGGAAATTTAAAAGGTGAATGACAGTTGAATGTCTTAACTACTGAGTTTGGCGGTTCTTCTCGATAGAATCTACATTCCGAAACGGTGGTAACTTTAAGTTAATTTTATCATACTAAATGGTTTAACTATTTATTTTTAGGTAAATTGTTAAATCAGGGAACGCGTCGAAAATTAGCACTAACAGTTGGTCACTAAACACGCACACTAGTAAAGTAGTATGACGTATAGCGTAGATGACGACACGCACACCATGATAATACACTTGACTCGTTTGGGTTAGTTCTTTTGTAGAGCACACTCACACTCTAGATATATAAATAATATCTAAGATAAAAGTCTTGATACAAGCTCGCAAGAGCCTACTTGAATAAAGTATATTTTATTTTGATCTTAAAAGATTGTTAGGGTATCGAGATATACAGAAGAACGAGAGAAGACAAAGTCGCTTACCCCTATCTGTCCCTATGCATCTCAAGCTCAGATCTTCAAAATTACGCAACGGATTTTGATACGGTTTCTTTTAATAGATAGAGTTATTCGAGAGGAATGTTTTTGTATATAATACATTGACAGTATAATACAGAAATACTATTAATTTTATAAGTTAATAAAGTGATGTTTAATAAACAGATACTGTAGTATATTTAGTAGGTATATGTCGGTATTGCACACGTGCGAAGCCGGGGCTGACGCTAGTTAAAATATAAATATCAATTTATCAATTAAACAATGCTGAAGTATATCAAGTACTATCGGATATTGGGTGCAAGATGCAGTTGCAGCGAGCGAGTGAGAACAGTGGACCCGCATCATCTACATGTAATTATTTTCACGTACTAACACTTACGAATGTATAGAAGTGACAATTTATTTATTTTTATTTAATGTTCGTTAAGGATGAGTTAATTAATGAATTTATTATTATCCGTCTTGTTAATTTTATTTATATATATATTTGATATTACGTGATCTGGTTTCGTATAACTCTCTTTTTTTAGTTATGAGGATATTTTATATTGTTTTTTAATTACTGTTTTGTGCTCCTTCAATATCATATATTTTCTTTCGTAATTTTTACGGCATAGGTAGAAAACGAAGGGATCTTACCTGATGGAAAGTGACCACACAACACTAGAACGGTTGATGTATGTAATTATATTTCGCTTATGAGTGTAATTTATTGATTGTATTCTTTCATAGTTCATGAATTTCTTAATGTCATATTCATAGGTCATATAAGTAGGTATTAAATTAAATCCATCATTTATTTAAACTAAAAACACAGTTTTATTAGTCAATAAAATGCTTCAGATTCTTCACCTGATCTCTTTCCATTCATCCTGGCTTGTAGATATTTGAAAATTGAAAGTGAATTCATAATTCACAAGTTGATACGTTTACTAGTAGTGGTAAACTGCCTATAACGTAAAATAAATTATTTTTTATGCTGTCCTGTCTACGAAATTGTTAAGTCTTCAAATACATTCATTAATACCAGAATCGTCATTTATGTTATACATTTCAAGAATATAATAATGTCGATTAATTAATGATGGCTGATTGTGGTGAAACAATGACTGGGCTAAGAATTACTTGCATGGGGGCTCTGAGACGTGTTTCAAATATAAACCTTATTTTAATGAAATACGAATCATTTTATTTTGTTATAAATTTGATTGTGTTAGTAATTGCTAATAGTTTTTGACTGTTTTTTATAGGTATATGTACTTATGGAAGAATGCATCAATACCTTGTAGCGTTATACTTTAAAAAAAAAAGAAAAGTTGCGCGCAATCGCCTGTCAAAGAAGCTTCGATTTACTTTATGCGTGAAGCTGGTATGCATCGGACGTACAATTTTTGAGAAAAAGTTGTGTTTTGTTATTATTATACATTTCAAGTACTTAATATACAATAGCTACTAAATAGCTTTAAAGAGCCATTTGTTTTGCTGATACGTTTTCGATAACCATATTCACACTACTAACTTTATCATTGACTATGAACTATGTGCAACATCAGAATGTACACTCAACTACAGTACACTCAACTAAAAAATGATGTAAACTCATAAACTAAATATGTAATATATGTAAACATATATATACAAAACTGCAATAGCAATCTGTGGAAATGGAAACTATGGTTTTATTGATTTTCTTCGATATTTATTTATTGAGCCGTTTAACTATCCTTTTGTTTAACTATTTTATTTAAATATTCATCTATCCTACCCTTGAGCTACATTTAGAAATCATAGGTAATCAAAGTACCTACCTGTTGACTTCCAGGCAGGATATATTAATTTAAATAATTGTATTAACTAACATGACTGTATTTTTTTTAAAATGTTGAATAAAATTAACTACTTACTTAGTTTCTTGCCGGTTCTTCTCGGTAGAATCTCATTTCCGAACCGGTGGTAGCTTCACTTAATTTATAAATGACGATTTAAAAATGCTTGTAAAAGCCCACTTGAATAAAGTTTATTTAGATTAGATTTGATTTGATTTGACGCCTCGTACAATGCTCGGTACTGGGCCGTTTTCTCGTAAAGGCTTGGAGCTGATAGCACGCTGGTCTTTGGTGGAGATATATTGAAGGCAGAATGTACAAGGCCAACGAGAGCCATTGTTGATGTAGGGTTTATATTTCTTACAGCAAAAATGTGCAGGGTTGATCACCAATATTTATAACATTAGTGTGTTCTACCTATCACAGAAAAAATAATAATAATAATAAAAACTGCATTTTTTCCGTAGGAATATTCATGACTAAGACTTGTTTATTTTAAATCATGAACCTGTTGACATGTAGCATGTTTTAACATCTGTGCTATCAGCGCCTTCGAGCGATAATTACGAGTACAGCTTTGGAAAAGTGCAATAATGTTGGTAACATCTTGGATTCTTTGATGGCCTCGATTTGTCTAGATTAATGATGATACAGAGCTTTTTATGTAATATTTTTATTTTTTAAAAGTTATATTACGCCAACATTTATACTGTTAATATTATACAATTAGTAATATTACTTATAATTACATGAAATCAGTTGATCTTATCGTTGTATTCATTTTAAATTTAAATCAAATTTGAAATAAATAAATAATAGATTTAAACTTAATAAGAGCTACGTTTTAATCGTCAATGGAAAGTTTATATACCTATTTAAGAAATAGATAATTAATACATACTTATAATAATAAGGAATGCAAATAATCTTCAGAATCTTAACGAGACAAACAGATTAAAATTTAATGACAATTTTAGTATTTATTTCTTAACACAAACGAATATTTGTGTCATTGGACCTCTATTCATATCTACTCTATCCCCTATTATCGAAATGCACATCGCGGTTTCCTAAGGGTTGAATATTTTCAGCTATTACTAACAAATTTGCACTCCATACATCCCTATGTCGACGCAATAAGGTTCACAATTGTTTGACTTCTAGAATGGTGTATATGTGTACAATCATGGCACCCATTCCTGGTCGCATTACCGAAATTGTTTGTATCTCCCGCTTTCAGATGTTGTTTCATAATAATCTATATTCAATCTATAATCATATAAATCTATATACTTACATAGTATATTATACAATACAAGATTTTATAGATGATAAAAAAGCATGGAGCTAATACCTGTTGACTTCCACGCAGGATATATTAATTTAACTAACATGTCTTTTATTTTTGAATGTTAAAAAAGAGTAACTACTGAGTCTTGCCGGTTGTTCTCGGTAGAATCTACTTTCCGAACCGGTGGTAGCTTCACTTAATTGTAAAATGACGATTCAAAAGTGCTAGTAAAAGCCCACTTGAATAAAGATAAGATAAGATAAATATACTTTATTGTACATCGTACAATAAAGTTTATTTTGATTTGATTTGATTTGACATACTAAATATATATAAATATGAAAGTAACTCTGTCTGTCTGTCGATATTTCGCGACCAAACCGCAAAACCGAATTAGATGAAATTTGGTATGAAGCAAACTTGAACTCCAAGAATGGACATGACACAGGACAGCCAACACCCTAAAATGCAAGCGAAGCTAAGGAGACTTTTTTTTTACATATTTATATGGAAGAGGTTTGTCTTCCATCTCACCTGATAGAAAGTGTAGACGAAGACGAAGGTGATACACGCCAAAAGAAACCTGTTCACTCTTCTCTTAAATGCTCCGGAGTTCAACTTATCAGAAAAATAGACGCAGGCAGGTCGCTCCAAATCTTAGCGACTCTTACCAAAAACAAGCTGACAAATCGTTTAGTTTGACTTTTGTGTATGTCAACAATGAATGGATGAAACTTTTGTCTACGCCTAGTAGTCCGATAAAGGAATGGAGATGGTTCTATCAGTTCGAAAAGAGACTACTAGTAATAAATATATATCTATATTTCGCTTTTGGAAACTCAGTAGTTTTGTCTATATGTTTGTCCCTGAGGACAAAACGATTTCATAAGTACATACATGTATATACATATACCTACTTACACAGTGATCAAACTCAAACTCAAATAACTTTATTCTATATAAAAGTATTACAATTTTTTCATTGATGGTCAATTGAGACAGTACCGCCGGTTCGGATGTTTCTAATAATAATATATATTTATTTGGGAAACAAACAAATATAACAAAAGTTTTTAAATATTACATCCCTACATCAGGAGTAAAAAAAATTCATCCAGGTTCCATTTTAATCAAAAATATTTCCCAAATGAAGGATAATATATTAAGATATATTAATTACTAAATAATCCTTTGACAAAAGATAGCGTGACAAAAAATGAACTACGACATTTATTGATATATTTGTATATATAACTAAATAATAGTTTAAAAATTATACCTAAGGAAAATAGTTAAAGTATAAATACATATCGTAATATCGAGTTCACAGTTTAAGATAAGTAAATCAAAATATTTACACCGTACATCGTAATAATATTTGGATGATGAGATTAGTGTCACATTTTTTTTAACTTTTACTTTTATATTCAAAACAGCCAGTGTCAGACGAGACGCGTCTCCGCACCTTGTTGTTGACAACAAAAAACAACAACAATAGTTGACAAACGACAATCTTCAACGCACCCACTAGTGCGTACCTATAGTTTAAACATGTGTTCCAAGTTACCAGACGATTAACAACTATAAAATTATACTTATTGATACTAATAGATGACACACTTACGACTAAATTGCTGAATGGAATTTGATGGAATTTTGTATGATTTAAGATTGAGCTCCAAGTAAGGACTAAACTTGCTTTTTTAAAGTCGAAAAGTTGATGATACTAATCAGGAGTGTTAACAGAATGAAATGTCAAGATGCCAGGATTTTCGTTTGGGAAGGGCTTGATCTTACAGCGGATTTTGGCGAATACTATGACAGAACACTTTCTTTTTAATTATGATAATTTTCTGTTTGGCATTTCTGTAAACATAAATGCGCCACCAACATTAGGAGCCGAGATGCTGTGCCTGTAATTACACTGGCTAATTCTCAATAATACAAAGTATTGCTACATGGTGAAAGAATATTAGTGCCTGGTACCTATCCTACCAAGTATACCTGTAATATATTAATGTCTTGTGCAATTAGGTAATCTTCCTAGAATAAGTCATGAATTTAATCGGAGACCTGTAATACAGGTATTCTTATACCCATCACGGGCTCCAGTCTCTCACAAATGTCTTTTTATGTAAGATGTCTATTATGTATGTAAGATGTCTATAGTATTTTTGTGAAGAGAGAAAATAAATGACTTTATTATTATTATTATAGTTAAGTTAAAGGGAATAAAATAATATTTCGTTTGTTTGTTTTGGTGAGGAGATGACAATGACGACGTTTTAACTGAATAGCGTTATAACGAGCTAAAAACGCTAACGCTTCCGCCCATGACTTGCTCCAGGAGCTCGATCAAAGCACCGCGACCGGCTTCTGGTACAAAAATATATAGTTCAACATAAATTATTTATGAAGGCTGAAGACTTTATTACGACTCGTCATGTTAATTTAGTGTTTAAATTATTTTTATAGAAGCAACGTCGCTGTGTTACTTTGAATATGTAAGAAACAACTGCGCTGTGCTGTATACGTATCTTGGTTTTATATTTAGATATTAAATCACTTGTAATTAATAGTGCACAAGTGTTACAGGTTTATTTTGTTTTTGGTTTTTTAGATTCACGGTCTTTCACGATGGTTGAAAGATCGAAGAAGTGTAGAAGTGTTAAACACTAGGTTTCCCCATCGTAAGTGTGTAACAGCACTTACTAACTTCTTACTTAGAATTTGTTGATCTTTATTTATTTATTTTTAGAATCATGAATAATAGTGCAATAATTATGTGAGATTATATGATGTGGTAGATGCATGAAGTGTGACTTTGTCATGTCATGTCAAATGAATACGTTTTTTTTTAAGTTTCTAGATTTAATTGATAATTAAGAATATAAAATATATTGTACTATAGACTCTTTGGTTCTGAGTTATATAAAATAATACATATTCATACTTACATCAATTATTTATTTATATAGGTGAGGTGATGCTATATATTTTATGAAAATGTCGATGGGCGATTTTAAAAACGTATTCCTTTGCCTATTTATGACTATCCAATGAAAAAATATCGATTTATTGCTTTTTATTAACAGTGACATTTTAAAAGTATCAATGTATTAAAACATCAAATATAACTCGAGATAAATAAACACAAATGTCGAACAAAACTGTAAATTTAAAAATCTCACCCCTATATTAAAACCTTTTTGTTTAATTTAATACAAAATTTAACCCCTTCGCAATAAAAATCACGTTATTTAGTAGAAAAAAAAGTCCACACAGACTAATAAATCATTCGTAAATTAATAACTGATAGCGTCATTCGGATGAGACGGTTCGTTGAAAACGAAATTCGAGTTTGCATAAGACACCCTCGCGTTCGCTTTTCTTACATTTCTTTAAGAAGTTTGCATTAAGCAGGACATTCCCTTTGATTTAACGTTAAATAAAATCATTTCCATTACAATTTATAAACATAAAAATTAACAACATTAAATGCTTAAATATATACAAATACGACCTCCGTGGTCGAGTGGTGTGTACACCGGTTTTCATGGTTACGCCACGCGAGGTCCTGGGTTCGATTCCCGGCTGAGTTGATGTAGATTATCATTAGTTGTCTATGTTGTCTTGGGACTGGGTGTTGTACCGTCGTTACTTCTGATTTTCCATAACACAAGTGCTTCAGCTGCTTACATTGGGATCAGAGTGATGTATGTGATGTTGTCTCATATTTATAAAAAAATTGAATTAAACATAGTTACTGTATAAATATTGACCGTATGGATAAAATGATTAAATGAATTTAATTTTATGTCAATTGAATTGTAAAAAGGATAAGGATAAGGATATTATAGTATTACATCTTAATACTATAATATAATATTCACTTAATTATATTCGAATTATTTAATATTAAATATTATGATCTAAAGTAAACTAAACTAACTAAATTTCCCACTGCTGGGATAAGGCCTCGTCTCCCATGAAGGAGAGAGTTTGGAACATGTTCCACCACGCTGTTCCAATGCGGGTTGGGGGAATGCTCATATGGCAGAATTTCGATGAAATTAGACACATACAGGTTTCCTCACGTTGTTTTCCTTCACCGCCAAGCACGAGATGAATTATAATCACATATTAAGCACATATATATAGTGGTGCTTGCCTGGGTTTGAACCCGCAATCATCGGTTAGGATGCACGCGTTCTAACAATCATTTGTTTATTAAATTCAAAGGTGTGCGAAGTCACGGGCACAGCTAATATACAGATAATATATTTCGAAAGATTTTATTCTGAACTAGCTGTACCCGCGACCTTGTACGCGTTTGAATTTAACAAAAATTAATATTATTGTAGCCTAAGTTACTCCCTATTATATCAGTTATCTGCTAGTGATAGTCCCGTCAAAATCGGTCCAGAGATTAGCCGGAACAAACACGCAGACAGGCAAAATTGTTAAAAATGTTATTTTGGTATATATACCGTGTATACATATGCATTGAGTAAAAAAGGGCTATTTTAATATTACAAACAGACACTCCAATTTGTTTATATGTATAGATATAGAAATTTATATTTAAACGGCATATTATGGTAATGTTTAAATAAATCTGATGGTGCGTAAATCCATACTTTTCCCTTACTTACTTACTCAACCCTTCATCGATGGTATCGAACGGACCTCTACAGCTGTTTCGAGTCAAAGATACCCTTTTCTGTTTGCACTTTTGGGATCTTTTTGTTGTCTTTGAGTTCTTTTATATAAATTTTTTCAACATCAGTCATTTTAGTAGGATATCAAACATTGTATTTTGCATGTCATATATAGTTAGATATATATAGAGGCAGTCTAACTAAATTAAATACATGCAGGTTTCATCACGATGTTTTCCTTCACCAAGCAGAACGAAACGAGCACGAGATAAATTTATACACGTGAAAAATTCCGTGGTGCTAGGCTGGTTTTGAACCCGCATCTATCCACTGAGATATCTGGGCTCTCGGTGAAAATATTATAATTGTGAAAGTAACTTTGTCTGTCTGTTTGTCTTTCGCTCTTTCACTACAAAACTACTGAACCGAATTCGGTATGAAGCAAATTTAAACTCCAAGGAAGAACATAGACTACTTTTTAAACTTACTTAACATATGACAAGAGCTAGGGAAGCCGGGCGATAACTAGTATAACATAACATAACATAACATATTGGACAACATCACATACAATCTGATCCCAATGTAAGTAGCTAAAGCACTTGTATTATGGAAATCAGAAGTAACGACGGCACCACAATCACCCAGACCCGATACAACATGGAAAACTATTGAACATTTGCTACATCGAACCCGGGACCTCGGAGTGGCGTGTCCATGAAAACCGGCGTACACCCAACTCGGCTACGGAGGTCGTCGACTATGATACACAACAAACAACAACAACAACAGCCTGTAAATTCCCACTGCTGTGCTAAAGGCCTCTTCTCCCTTAGAGGAGAAGGTTTGGAACATATTCCACCACGCTGTTCCAATGCGTGTTGATGGAATACACATGTGGCAATTTCAATGAAATTTGTCACATGCACGTTTCCTCACGATGTTTTCCTTCACCGCTGAGCACGAGATGAATTATAAAGACAAATTAAGCACATGAATCAACGGTGCTTGCCTGGGTTTGAACCCGCAATCATAGGTTAAGGTGCACGCGTTCTAACCACTGGGCAATCTCGACTCTCATGATACACATATCTATAATAATATTGATGGGTTTGATAGGAACAGTGACGAACGTTGTATAAACGTAAGAAGTGAAGACCAACTTGTAACACCAACAGTTTCCTCCGCAAAGTCAGCACGGAACCCGAAAGTGCTCAAGACCATGTTTCCAATGGAATAAACTTTATTTCCAACATGAATGCTGATAGATATATAACATAAGATCGTGATACGAGAACTACGTTATATGTATTAAATTAATCGACGCAATAAAATATATTAACAATGTTTCAAAATAATGTTTGAATTGCAACAATAAGTCATAATTCTGTTTACATACGTGACGAATGAAGAAAAGAATTTATATTGATATATACAAGAAAGTAGATTTGTATATTTAAGACTTCATTATATACAGATAAAATTTTAAAACAGTTTCTAATAGTTAAAGCCACGTGGAATAGTGGTAAGAATAGCAGCATTAACCCGTTGAATCACAATTCTTATCCGTTGGGCAAAATCCTGTCAGTGGCTGCAATAAACGAGGTGTTATACTTTTAATTAAAGTTTTTACAATATTGCTCTAAGGTCCAAATATTTCCACTGTATAATCGATCGTTTAATCAAATAGGTATGTAGTCGCCTACCCTTAAAGTTACTATACTTACTTTTACTTCACCATACTCAATTCTACTCAATCTGAGTTCGTGGACACCCATGTGACAGCTTAACGCGCTTCACAACCTTAAGGCTACTGGAATTTTCTCCGCAGAAAAACCCCATCATTGAAGCCCTATTTTGAAAGTGAGTTTTGATGACGAGCGCACAGGTGACGTGAAAACTACGCGATGAATTCGCTCACCCACCAATTAAGTGTCAACTCGCTCGAAATATAATAATTCACAACTTATCTTATTTTACAATGTTATTTAATTACTAATCAATGTTATATCAGAAGAAGAAAAATAAGACATTTAGCATAATAACTATTAGTATTTGATTGCAATTTATTTGCATGCAATTAAAAACTATTACTATTTATATATTTCTTATGTCAAAGAAGTGGAACTTCTAACAGACAAGCATCCTTTTATTTCTTTCTTAAAGCAAGTCTGGGTTTTACTCAAACCTCTGGTTTACAATGTAGCCATAAACCAAAGCAGTCGAACTTGATTATTACAAAGACCTAGCTGACAGTGACTTAAGCCGTACGGAATTTATCAAACTTTACTTTTTTTACGCAAGGAAAGTCTTCATAGATACCCAACTCCTTTGGAGGAGGTCGGGTTATGTGAGATTGTACTTACTAAAAACCCTACGATGGCCGCCATCAGAATGGAAACGGAGAGGCTGCAGGATCGCTTTCCCTCCCGATCAAACTTTACTTATGCAAATAAACTCTCACACATCCTTTTTTTGAGAATTAAAATTTTTGCGTAAGGCAATTAAGACCCAAAATCAATAAGTCGATTCAGCGCTTTAAGACTTGACAGTTAATAGATAATTACTTCCGCATTTATGCATATATTTGGTATGGATGGCGTCAAGAATAGAAATAGGTAGAAATAGGTATAGATAGGCAGGAGCTGAGATGGCCCAGTGGTTAGAACATGTGCATCATTAATGATGCTTGCGGGTTCAAACCCAGGCAAGCACCACTATATATGTGCTTAATTTGTGTTTATAATTCATCTCGTGCTTGGCGGTGAAGGAAAACATCGTGAGGAAACCTGCATGCATTCCACCAACCCGCATTGGAACAGCGTGGTGGAATATGTTCCAAACCCTCTCCTTAATGGAAGAGGCCTTATCTCAGCAGTGGGAAATGTGCAGGCTGTTACTTTACTTTTACAAGTGATTAATCTCAATTCAAAAGTCCATTTCGAAAGTGCACTCGTGATTGTGAAACAAAGACGTCAAATCGTGACGAATCCCGGCTCCGTTGCTTACCCAACGCCATCATTGCACTGATATTAAAATTGCTTCAAAACAGTTCATTATTGCGGTGACGATGAATTCGACCACCACTCACCAGTACTTTCGAATGTATTTGTTATAGGCAGACTGCCTATAAAAAGTACCTTATATTAAAACATACTTTATTCACATATTACAAATAATTTGAAATATTGCAAGATTACAAACTCGTCAAATCTACGAGTTTATGTTTAGTATAAAATTAATGCAAAGTTACTCGAAATTTAGAAAAAGCTTTTCTTAATAGATGTTTACGTTACAAAATAAAGTTTCTAAACCCAAATGTTCTGGCTGACCGTTGAGAGTCAGAATAAACTATTTTATAACTATTGAAGAATATTGATATTCTTTCTTATAAGTATCGTTTTACATTTTTATCGTCAATATCCATTTGATGCCCATCAATCTAATAATATAAGAAATACTATATATCATTAGTATATATTATAACAATCATAATAAAAGCATATTTATTTCAGTAATTTAAGTCTGTGTTTTAAAATATTTTGTTCCATATTAATTTATTTAAATAATATTTCCAATTCTCTCATCCGCCGGTCGTCCCGTGCGACTTAAGATGTAACGTCCCTTGTCTTTTACACTAGCTCACTGCAATCGAACGCAGTGATACAAGTAATTGATGTTTAGTGATAAAGTACACACCCAAATGGGTGAAACACAAAATCGAATTGTAACTATAAAAATATCGACTATTCTAAAATTATTTTATAGTGAATTATTAATTATATGCCTTAATAAAGATCCATAGATAGACTTAGATTTTGATTTTTTTTTTATATTAAAGGTAAACTTTTAATAACCTACCTTGAAAAAGCATGATTTTTAACGGGTAACAACGTTCAATGCAATGTAAACATAATTCTTTAATGAAATAAATGTAATCCAGTTTGTAAATATTAAATAAAATATTTTTAAATTATTTCAAATATTTCAGAGTGTAATAAAATCAATTTTCGCGTGAGAAAATGCCGTGAAAATGTGAAAAGCGACGCGCAGCGCCATCTAGTAGCGAGAGGAGCTCTGCTTGATATTGAAACAGTACTTTGGAAAGACATTTATGGAACATGACATACGAAATATTCATTTCCAATGAATAAATTATATTTAGTAGATAATATATTATTGTATTTGGATATGATTCTAAATTTAAAAATATTCGTTACAATATTTTAAAATACGTAGCCAGATCATATTACAGTAATAATTAAATTAACGAAGTAAGATTAACTTATTGTAAAAATTGTTCATTTAATTTCCGTAATATTTATAATGACAGTAGTTATAATTGATAAAACTTATTTTAAGTTGTTGCAACAAAATTATATGTTCAATAAAATTTATCAGTAACTAGTTTTGTGTTTTCGCTGTAGAAAAATATAGGATAAGGCAATACTTAGGGTCCCTATTGTGATAAGGGATTCCCGATCGCACGAACAAACCTAGTAACCGAATTTCGGGTGGCGCAAAACAAAAACTGACCTACTTTAGCGCCCTACCGAGTTCAGCCACCCCTGCCGGCTGAGACGTCCCTACGCGTCTTGCCCTTTGCAACTCTGCACTTTCGATTATTTCAAGGTGAATTCCATCTAGTGCATTTGTTATGTTAATTTCATTGTTATATTTTTTTTGCAATAAAAAAAACTATTTCCGAAAACATTCGTTACCTATCAAATCATTCCAGCTCCGAATAGTGTGGACGTTAGACAACGTTGTATTAGTAAACGTTTATCGTTAACAAGACGTTTGTGTGACTGATGTATGTCAAGAAGTTCGCGAGATACATGTAAACAAACAAACGGCGGCCGAGGGCCAGGGCCGAGGGCCGAGGCCGCGGTCCGTGCGGCGGGCAGTCGATTGCGCTGCAAAAAAAAGCGCATCCTATTATCGACTACAACAAAAGGACTTGTGCAACGATACCTAAGTACACATCTCGATTCATCGTCTCGACTCGATCCGAACCGATCCTATTGGCGCGCCCCACTGTCGCCGCGAGCGAGCGGGACGGCGCGCGGCGACGCCGGAGCGAGCGACAAGGAGGGAGACGGTCATCTTAGCCGGCGAGTGGCGTCCCACTGGGCGGGGCCGCACCAAGGAGTGAGCCTCAGATGCGCGTAGTGGGGCCTCGGCCGAAGGATCGCACTGCAGTCGTCTGTCGCGGCAACGACGCGCGCCCGCGACCACGCACCCGCTCGCGTCCAGGATCTCCTTACGTAATAACTAATCTGATCGAACGTTCATCCGATTATCGATTGTGAACAAGTGAACTTTGCTTATCTGTGTGCGAGTTTCGTTAAATTTTTCGCGCCTCAAAGTGAACTCGTCCTGTGCGCCCTGTGTTGTTGTTGTTTTGTTTTCGCACAGACTCGAAACATTATTTTTGGGCGTAGCTGACTGTGTTTGATTTTGATATATTTTTGTTGATGACATTGTGAGTGTTTCTCGAGCGGCTCTTTCTTAAACGATTACAAAGTTTTGGTGATTTATTTGACTTGTAGTGCTATGTGGACGTCAAATTACCGTCTCTGAAGTGACAGTAACTTTTGATAATTGTAAGTATCCTTATTTTTATTTTCTGAAATGTAGTGCACTTGTGTAGATATCTCGATGTATAGTCTTATTAGAAAACAAACACTAGAAAACAACTTCAATAAATCATTTTCAATCTTATTAGCAAAAATACTAATTTTATAAAATATCACTTTGAAATAAAATAAAAAATAACTTGCAATCATAAATTTTAATAAAGTAATTAAAATATTACTTATAAATAACTGTAATAATATAAAACATCTCAAATAAAATAATGTTAACATAAAATAATTTTGATTAAAATTTACAGATAACAATAACTTCTGAAACTATTAAGTATTTTACTTTAGAAAAAATGCAAAAACAAAACTTTTACAAACATTAAAAGATAAAATATAATTATAATAACAATAATCAAAATGATTACATAAATATACTATTTATAAATTAAAGTGAAAGTATTTATAATAGACAGTATATGAGTTAGTTAATTGACGGAAAAAATATACAAGCGGCGGCAAGCAAAAGTGTCATTGTTTTGTTAATATCATCATTTATGTGTTGTATAATTAGTAGGCATACCAAATTGATTAATGTAGTAATTTAACAAATTTATTTTTCTATAATTAATTTCTTGTCTAATTATTTACAAAAAAGTATCCATTCGAAATTAAAATGAACGCATAATTAAATTAGAATTTAATTTCGTATTCCGCGTTAAAAACGATTTATTATCTGTACTTTTTGTCATTTAGATAATTTGTTACGATAAAACTTCGGTTCGATTGAAAAGAAGTAAACAGAACAATTTTTACAAGTTAAATAAATTCGTGCTTTAAAATTCCAATTGGAATAGTTTAACGTAAAATTAAAATATTATCTAATAAATAAAATTTGTAGTGTACAGTTAATGTATCAAATAAATAACGATTAAATAGTTTTGTGGTCAATTAGACATTATTATAACGAACAAGTGGAATATATTTTATACTTTTATGATTATTATAAAAGGGTAGTTAAAAAGTTATAAGTTTAATGAACATTGCTCGATAATATAATAGTGTTTTTATAAATATAATAATTTTTAATAAAGATGAATCGAATACATATTAACAATTACGAACGGTTGTCTTTTCGTAAAGTTTATTGAAATTCGTACAGATGGCGTCACGGGAGTTTCTTGACCTCTTAATCCGTTTGTGTTATATCTATATTTGTCTGTGTGTACTAAGTTTCTGGAAACAATTAGTTAGATAAAGTTTAATTTTGATATTGTATACTGTATTTTAAGATAGTATTTTAATTCCAATCTGAATATTACATTTAGGAAAACATTTTCGTTTTGAACAACGTTCTTTTTTTAAAAATACGAATGCAAATTTTATTACCGATAGACAAAAAGGTTTTAGAAGAAAACGTAACTATGTGCGTTAATTATTGAAAGGTAATTACAACCGAGTTAACGTTAACACTATTCAACGTGTAATGCCATTGTCTCTAACTACATGATTTCTTACTTCACTAAACATTATTACACGCGTTAACGATTAGTGTATACTTATAAATTGATTAAATAAATAACAAAGTGCTGTGAACGAATAATAATAGCAATTTTAAATATTATAATGTTAACAGTTGATAGAATAAATGTTTACTTGTTCGTAAAAAAAAAGGTTTTATATTTTTAACAACGGATTTATTTTTTAAATAATTGTCTATCGATTTAAAATAAGAATTGGAATGCGGAATTTTTAAAAATTGAATCTAAAAGCTGTTTAATACGTACTAAGTTTTTATTATTGGAATACATTCCTAACCGTTAAAAGATTCGTAATTTAAATTTTCGACAAACTTTCGTATTATAATGATCCACAAAGATACTTTAGGTTAGTAATCTAGGTATTAATATCCAACCCGTGTATTATACAAAAAGTACATAATCAAATACTTCAAGATATTACATTATATTTGAATTTAGAATGTTACCCACTGCAATACCTATCGAAAGGTCGTTTTATAATTATAGATTATGTTTTATGTGATAAGTTGTCAACTAGACACATGATATTAATACTAAATATTTATTAAAACACTTAACACGAAATTAATTTATCTTTAAAGTTATTAATATCATTTTAATTAATCATTATGCAAGTTATTTGAAACGTAAATGTTTTCAAAGATTATCAGTTTGTCCGCCTGTATACCGTAAAGACACATGTAATTACATATTTAAACGATAGTCCGTTGATGGCTTATATTGATTGCTAAGTATTTTTTAACTGAAAAATAATCGTTTCACTGACGATTCAACGAATTAGCTCGACTATAAGTGCACGGTATGTCCAAACTCCGATTTTAAATACTGGAAAAATATCATAGAAATTAAAATAGTAAATATTATACCAATCCTGATACTTTATTAATAATAATTCATATTTTTTTTGTTTGGATATAAACAGTAATACCGATTATTACTATATTAAATAAACAATTCGAATTAAGAACGCAGCGATATAACTCACATCTAAATACGCATTTCAATTCTATTTAATTAAAAATATATTATAATAAATAATAATTAAAAACAGGCAACATTAAAACATGTCATCAAATTCGTAATAACGACACATGTGCACATATAATAAATATATCTTAATATATAAAGTAAGTCATAACGCATATGGCGTTAATTGATCCACCGCATCCTGGACTTCCGTACATAATGATACAAGATTATTAAATATTAATATAACCCTGCCAAATATAATTGGTTGATATTTGATGAGCTTGTTAGGAAAATACTGATCTACTTTTTTTGGTTGTACTAATAATTAATATAATCCTGCAAAATATAATGGGTTGATATTTTAACTACTTGCTAGAAAAATACTTAGATATATACTTTTTCGGTTATACTTACTAATAATCAATATAATCCTGCCAAATATAATGGGTTGATATTTAAAGTGCTTGATAGAAAAATACTGATTTACTTTATTGGTTGTACTAATAATTAATATAACTCTGCAAAATATAATGGGTTCATATTTTAAGTACTTGCTAGAAAAATATCGATCTACTTTTTTCGGTTGTGCTAATAATTAATATAACCCTGCAAAATATAATGGGTTGATATTTGGAGTACTTGCTAGAAAAATACCGATCTACTTTTTTGGTTGTACTAATAATCAATATAACCCTGCCAAATGTAATGGGTTGATATTTAAAGTGCTCGTTAGGAAAATACTGATCTACTCTTTTGGCTATACTAATAATCATACAATGTGCTTGAGATTCGATATGGGAGTTAGATATATTCTTATGGAATGTAAGTCCAATGGTTAAGAGTCATAGATTTAAGGAGTACACGGCTTCAAATATCAGTACTATTGAATATTTCAAGTGATAAATCTGTTCATTTATAAGTCAGGTTAATAATATCTGTTGTGTGTAAGTATGTATCCGTATCGATTCTTAAGCCTTATCCCAGCAGTGGGATTGCAGGATTTTACTATTCGTAACAGACACTTATAAGTTTATATATTTAATCATAATAGAATAAAGCAACCTTCAGAAATTCAGGACTTGAATGCGCTACCTTTATTCTCTAGATTAACTCAACTAATTAACAACTACGCCCGCGGGTTCACTCGCATTTACGGTTACATATTTTGGACATAAAAAGTAGCCAAAGATTCTTGAGATTCAAATTGGATTCATATCATAAAATTCGTTTCAGCGGTATAGCCGTGAAATTAACATACATACAGATTTAAGTATGCCAAAAATTCAATCGAAATTGATACGTTTTATTTACAAGTAAATTATTTATTGTTGTATTTTAATTACATAAATAACATTATTTACCATAACTTATATGTCTACGCCATTAATATATAAGTTTAATTCACTCTCTTAAGTTGAGATATAAGTATTAAGTTACAATGTTAAACAATCCGTAGTGCACCGTGAGACGAACTCGGTGCCCTAAGTCACATATTGGCTGATAATGGTGGTATCATTTTGCTATATTATACAGGTGTTCAAAAAAAATTCAGTGGTAGTATAAAAAATGGTTTTTGTATTTCGAATTGGTAATACAATCAATCTAGAGATATGATGTGTGGATAAGTGTTAAAGAAAATTCAAAATATAATTACGTTATACATTATAAATTACGACCGTTTCTGAATATGTCATATAAAAAAATCAGTAAGAAACTCTGTAGTTATTATAAGCGTTACACTGACTGAAATATCACAATAACTCCGAAACGATTTAATTGATAAATGTCATATCTACTTAGTCCGTTATCGACGTATACGCTCATTTAGAAAGGATTTTTGATAATTTCAAATAAGTACAACAGGGGATGAAACGGGAACACTTTGTTTGATGTGTATCCGTACGAATTCGTGGAAAACTTGTTAATATTTATGTACAAGTAATAAGTAATTAAGAAGTTCGATTTTTAAATATAACGCCGATGATTTGACGCTCTTTTTGAATATAATCGTTTTCCTTTGAAACTCATAAAAGCAGTTACATATAAAGTAATTCATCATTAATGTATTTCAAAAATTAAACCAATACAATCACAGCAACAATCAAATTGAATAATTGCATTTTAATTTACATTATACCTGGCTAGTGGGGTAGCGGGTATTACCGGTTTAAACCGGTTAAATATTACAGGCAATTAGATCCTTGTAACTTCAAACCCAAACCAATAGGTAAATTCTTCTTGTAAACACTTACAACAGCCCTTTTGCTCTTTTCTTAATAATATATTTTTTTTAGAAACTAAGAGCTATTTCAGTATAGATTTGAATTTTCTTAACCGAAGTAGGATATTAAAGTAAGACCTTCGACCATCATACATCGGTGAGTCAAGCCAAGCTATTCAATATTTAAAAACATTGGTACCAATATCGCAAATCGAATCATTTATAAATCAAACCGATTTTGTTTCAAATAGCAATGTTCTTTTTTCAAAATTAATTAATACTTAATTTAATATAAGACACTAAAAAGAAACATATATTTTAAAATAGGAACTCGTTCTTTTTTTAGAATGTGTTCGAAAGAACGAATAAAAATATAAGTATATTAAAAATCTTTGTCAATTCATATGTACATATTGAATTATAAGAAAAATTTTATTTATTGTTAAATTCTAAAGAAAATTTGTTTTCCAAGCTCGTCTTATTGAAAAGAAATTATTAACCGTTGATACGTATTTACATTTTTGTTCAATTAAAAGTATATCAGAGTTCCGAGTTTGACCGAGTTTACGGCTTCGTAAAATCAATCAATCAATTCGAACAAAGAATACGATTTGTAACCAAAAACCGCTGACATTTTTAACATTTGACCGTTTAAAATTCAAAAATAGAATATTAATAAACAATTAATAATATTTATACAGATAATAAATAGTGAGACGTGGGTTTTGTTTGTTGTATTCCATAGATAATACAAATGCCTGCTAATAATATTTGGATTATTATTTTTGGCTGACAATTTGTACCGGCAAAAGGTAAGTCTACTTCAATAAAGTAGGTATATTTTGTTTTTCGTGTTATAGAGAAGATCAAAAACAGATGGTTGGTCCGTCAATGCGACATTATGGGTAAGTCATAGAAACATTTTTTTTTATATTTAGAGATGTGAACAATGCAGAACCGTATTGCTTAAATTGACCATTTAGTATCGTTGTTCTCAGGTTTAAAAGGTGAGTGAGCCAGTGTAATAAGATAGTAATTTGATTGTTCATTGACGGTATCAGGAATAATTGACATTCTATTCTTAATTAAAATTATTAAAAAATATCGTACATGGAACACGCTGTATAATATAAATTATTTTTTTAAAAGCTTATCTAAATTAAGCATAAGCACTACGAATCTGAGACCGGATGCACTATCAATAACCCATACTATTATGACAAACAATGATACTTAGAAGTACCTACACAAGTCCTTGGGAAAATATTATGATAAGGTAGAGCTGTGTGCTCCGTGGTTAAATCCTCGATTTACCATAGATAGTGGGATCAAATCCAATGAGTTTCATGCGTTTAATTTTTTTATCATTCCTAATGAACTTTAGATAGCACGTGTCAGATTTTTTTATGAATCTTTTAACTTACTCTGTCTGTCTCAACTGTGATACTCCTATAGATTGTGTTTCTGTATGTTTTTACTTGTATAAGTTTAATTTTCATTGTAACGGACTCGTAGAGAAATTAGATAGATCTTTTAAACTACGCAACGGATTTTAATGCAGTTTTCATCAATAAGCACAATGATTCAAGATAATGGATAAAAGAGAAAGGTAAAGTATTTCAATTTTATAAACCGGAAAAATGCAGATTTTTCCGGTTAGTATGTAAAAGTATTGGAAAGAGCCTTATTGTACCCGAGCCAACTAAGTAAAGTAAAAGCAAAGTAATGTGGTAAAGCAAAGATGCTAGCACTGCAAGAACTACTCATAATGAACTACAGCACCATAATGCATCCAAGTATGGGTTCTAGGCTGTCATAACCCTTCCAATAACGACAGTGCTCAATCACCCTTCAAACTGTATGTCTGCAACGTGACCTGAAACAGACCTGAAAAATGTGAACAAATTCAATACTTGGTGTTAATTGTTCAAATCCTCCAACTGATAATCCTCAAGCTTGCCTGATACTTCTCGAGTGTGATTATTGTTATCGTTAAAATTACCTTAGAAGATTATCCATCCACTAATACCCCTATCAATTATGTACGAGTATTTATTTTCTTTCAACTATGTATGAAAAAATATGGCCGATTAATACGCGAGCTGAAAAAAATTATTCAGTACTTATTTATTTGTAAATGATATTTTGTTTAATTCATCTCAAATGATGCAGCGCTGTTCCGTGAAGGTTTTGGTATATATTATATTTTATGTTCCATCTTCTTTGAATATACAATTGTCGTTACAAGCAAAATTAACTTCTTGTAACTGTCATATTTGACATTTGGTATGTTTCTTTTTTTTTTTTAATTTAGTCAAAGTGACCGCGAATAGTGTTTATAAGTCCAAAGATCAATAAGCTTAACATAGTGATTAATGACATCATAACATCGCGACTATCGTGTAACCTGACGCCATTAATTGATACACCAGAACAATTGTTTGCCTTTGCAATAATAACACGGTACACCGTGAGCCACAGGCGGAAGGAATGTTCACGTCACTCATTGAAGCATTACGTCACAGTCACATATAAATTTTGAACATGTTCAAATTTAATATTGCAGTATAGATATGTTCTATCATGAAGGCGCGCCCCTCCACGTTCATTTAACATTAGCGTGCATTAGTGTGCGTGAGATACGTTCGTGCTTATAAGAAAGATGTCTTAGTGTGCGTGAGTCGACTAAGAGTAGAGATAGCAAAAAAAGTACTAATTAAATTATATTTATTAAAAACTATTTGATTGTCCATTGAATGAGTACCATAATTAATTAATTAATGCCTCTATAGATACTTAACATTGAAAATCATAAGTACTTACCTCTAGCTTAGAAAAAGTAATACCGTGATCATAGAACTCGCAAAACAAGGTGTCTATATTTTTTCTTAATTTTTGTAATTATTTACAACTCAAGATTCAGTCGTCTTATGCCCAAGGTATTATCATATATGTGCATAACGTGTTTCAAACACTAAATACAACATATATGCATATTTATTATAAGTTCAGTCGCTCACGCCTACATCTTATACCACGCGATTCTAAACAACTAATTACAAAGTGCCATTCGGTGTTCTATGCGTGCGTAATAGAGTCCAATTTCGCTCGCAGAAACCGTGAGAATCTATGTCGAAAGCAATGATAACGGCCGATATGAAATACAACTCTCTATTTTTATATCGCTTATTTTAAAACTTTTTCCAAGTATTTAATTTACTTGCAAATTTATATTTTTATACGGCGCTGGAAAAATTTCACAATATTCGATGACGTTGTTAACATAACACCATGTATAGTGTCTGCTTTCAGATTTTTAAATAACAAACATTGACATTTTTTCACTTACTTACGCATTCCTATTGCCAGTACAATTAATTAATCTTAGTTAAATTGAGGAATATTACTTTTAAACGTTAAAAAATTATAGTTTTAAAGTCGAACTCTAACGTAAATAAATTAACAAAATACTAGGCTGAATGATTGAATACCTTTGCCTCCATATGTAAAAAAAACAAATCAAAAAATTTTAGAACAATTAAAGTTATTCCAAACAGTTATTTTACAGCTTTCAAACAAACATAGTCTGTTTATTTACGACTATATCAAAGTTCCCACACAATATAATATAAGATATCTATTAAAAACATACGTTCCCTAGAAACGGAAAGTAAGTTTAAACAAATAAATACAACAATATAATTAAACTTTTATTCATAAAGGCCACCGATATAAACAAATAAGCCTAACCATGTGGCGAAATCGGTGCCGATGTCGGAGAAAAAAAAACAAAACATCTCCCTCTCTTTCCGCCGTATAACCGCGTCCCTCTCTGACGTCACATGTGTTTCCCGCGTAGTTTTTTTTAATTGTTTTTAATAGTTTTATCAACGGGTTAGGTTCATGGTGTTATTGAGCGAGACTTAGAGGTTTTGTTTTGATTCAACCGTTGACCTTTCATTGAGTTGGTTCGACTAGGACTTGAATATCGAAAGAGCAAATGAGTCTTATTGCAAGTGATAACCACCACTCACATACATTATGTATATATATAGTCACCAACCATGAGAACTAAGTTGTTATAATGTACCTTATGCCTGTAGTTCATGTTAACAAAAATACGTTTGAAAAAAGAACCTTTTCCAAAATTCGGAGTACGTTAACATTTTTCGAATTTCGAAAATTTTCATTTACAAAAAACGTCAATCTCATTCAAATTTAAAATTCGAACATTGGCAGTTTTAAATCGTAACGTTGGTTATTGTTTTTATTTATATCATTTCAATGGCTTATATGCACAGTGTATATCGACTTCAATTGATATACGTATTAACATTTCGCATACACACATTTTATTATTAATTAAAAAAACGTGACTACAATCGAATGATTATTAATTACAACATTTATCTTCATTCATGAACTAAAGGTCATATCATACAAGCCTTAATGAATGAATGGAAATATCACATGTACACTGCTACTTGTGAAGATTGGCTCGCATTTGAGTAAACAAACAAACACACATTTCTTACAATATATATATATATATATATATATATATATATATATATATATATAAATAATTCAATCTGCATCTGAAATCAAAGTCAATAATTTATTTAATCGTATTTATTCACGCACTTAAAAAAACACATATAAATCTGACAAGGAACATAGTCTGGATTCCAAATCATATATGTAGGTATATGGTCACATCCATTCACATACATTAACGATATAAGAAATATGAACCATTCCTGACATCCATACACCACTATATTTAAAAACTAGCAGTAACACTGGCTCACTCACCATTCAAACCCAGATTACACTTAGTTCTACCACCAAAAGCCCATATTTTAAAACCTGTGCAAGGAAACCTCAGTCATATGATCATGTCTGTCTCAGCCATAACATTATAGTTAGATTAGGCTTAGCTTAATAGCGCAGGTGTGTGCGATCCTTAAGTATTGTATCGACATAAATACGTCTCCAGAGACACGATGATGCGAGCCCGCCATGACATTTCAGATCTGGCAAAGTATCAAGCAATCGAACCATTGGCAGCTGTCGTGCAGAAATATAACAAGTGACATAAAGTATTACTCATTTAGTTATATCGCACGTATAATAAATCATAAATAATAGATTTTCATCTATTCGTTATTATCTCGAAATAGATTGAGTGTAAAATAAATTATATTGTTTTCTAAACTTGGCATTTTAATTGTATACCATTGCTTGTATTAATTTTAGAGAAAAAAATCGTTTAAATCATAAATAAGACATGACGAAAACCTCTATAAAATTTATATATTTTTTAAAAATTTGAATTTGGAACAGATTCTAATATTACGTATAATGTAATTGCTTGTTAAAAATATGTTAAAAGTATCATTGTATCACTGTATCTCAGTTCATCTGTTAACTGGGAACTAAATAACCGTCTTAAAATAACTCGGGGTTCATTATTCTAATCGATAAAAAACGAATCGTAAGTCTCCCCTAGATTTGTTTTGAATACGTCATTATAAAAATAGTATCCCTAGTCTGACGATAGAAATGTAACTTTGAAATATACATTTAATTTTTATATCTGTTTTATAAATTATCTGTGTTTATTTGTATTGAGTATTTTAAATTTAGAATGTGCTATTATATTCGTGTAAGAATTTATGTGCGTACTAGTAGTCGGGAGCGGCTTCAGTCGCGTTTTAGTTGTTGGTTATGAAATGTTGGGCAAAAAAGTAGCCTATGTCCTTTCTTGGAGTTTAAGCTTGCTTCATACTAAATTTCATCAAATTCGGTTCAGTGATATGGTCGTGAAACAGCTACAGACAGACAGAGTTACTTTCAGAATTATAATATTATATATAGTAAGTATAGATTGTTACGTCACATAGTTATTAATAATAAACATTTAACTCACATATTTTGTAACGGTTTATTTTTAAAAACCGAATCTACCCTAAACGGATAGTTATCTAAAATTAATTTTAAAAATTATTAACTACAGTTGTAGGACACTTGATGTTGCGATAAATATATTAATAACATAAAAATAAGTCCATTACATTACATTACGTGTAATTCAAACAAATTTTGGGTCAGAGTGATAAATTAAAAAAAATTCACCCAATAATTATAATACCACGATACCAATCTACGCCAACCCCACAAGGTGCTGCCGCGGCCATAAACAATGTCATTTTTTCCGTTCATAGACAACTTTTTTCTTTTCCGTTTTTTACCGCCATTATGTCATCTCACACAGTATGTCCCTAATGAATAATAAATAGTCTAATTACTCCTTAGAGAGCTTATTGATGTATTTATTACAATTAACTGCTGTAGGAAGTCACTTCTATGTATATTTAATTATTATTTTTTTTAATTTAAGTCATACTTTTAAAATTTGTCATAGAGAATTTTTATGATTTTTTTATTGCCAAGTATATCTAAGTCTTCAATTTATTCGTGATCGGTGTTACCAAACATCATGAGGAAACCTGCATGTGTCATGAAATTCTGAAAAACTTAAAGTGAAAAAGATCGTTACAATATGAATATTTTACAGTGATATTCTCAATTGTACTCTTAATAAAATAACACATATAAAACTTCATCTTACTAATTATTTTTTTTTAAATCCTTTATAGAATAAGCGGCCATCATTATCGTGTTATTAATAACTTAAAAGACACACATGTGATCCTCTATTCCATTTATAAGCTGCGTCATTTTATTTCTGAGGACTTTTTTTTCTTTATTCTGAACGAATATAATATATCATTCTATCTGTCGTTTTATCGATTTTTTAATGATTTATGTTGGTGGACAGGCGAATGGTAAGTGGTCACCATTGTTCTTCTGCTGTGAGTTTTGACCATTCCTTACATGCGCCAATGCGTTATCAACCTTGGGAGCTAAGATCTCTTGTGCCGGTAGTTATACTAGCTCACTTACCTTCATACCGGAATACCACAATACTAAATATTGATGTTTCACTGTGGGATATCTGATGAGTGGTACCTAGACGAGCTTTCATATAATCTCGTGCCAGTGGTCAATAGCACTATTGACTATTTTAGATAATGTTTTATTTTCCAATCCAATTATCTTCCAAGCACATTCCATGCTAGTTTTCATCATTCAGTACCCATCATGAGGTACTTTATATGATCATCAAAAATACAAAATACTATTAATAATATGAAAGGTTTGTATATTTAATAATGATGTCAATTACAGACACACCGACGGTAAATATATTAACGCTCTGCATTCTGGGTTAGAAATTAGTATAAGCTCACGATCCATCACCGTTATTCCTAATCTATTAAAAAAAATGTCACAATTGACCCAAAAAGGGGTTTATTCTGATGTTACACGGTATGTTATCGAACGTCCATCTGTTGTTTAATGATTTAAAATTAAAAGGGTAAGGGATCACCTGCCCCTTAATAGGTCAAGAATGAAATCTTAGATTATGTCTTTTTATTACTATTTTAATGGGGATTTTGTTAATTTTTTAAATGTTGCAACATTTTTATGATAAGACTCGTGTAGTGTCGCAATTAAACGGTTATTTTTAATGTATTATTTTATATGTATGATGGCAGTATTGCTTGCTAAATTCGTAAGTTTCATGATTATGTAAATATATTTGGTTTTTAAGAGGAGAATAAACCTTTATATGATTTTTATTGTATTAGTATCCAGGCTAAAGAATCTGGGAGCCACACTTTGAAGGCGCTTCTCATAGTATCCAAATTTATTGCAGATTATCACTTACATACTCAGTGATCATATTACTGATTGCTACTTACACTTATCAAAAGATCGTAACATCAAATATTACACATTGGCATTAATTACCTTCCGATAAATTCAATTTAACGGCAACACTATATTCGAATTCTATTTTATTATAATATTCATGTACTCATTTCCAGGCAGGCATCCTGTCACTAATAAAAAACACGTGACTATTCTAATCAATTTTCGATATTCGAATGTATCGTGTTAGATGGATATTAAAAAAAAAGTGTCGTCTTTATAGCGCAATGAAATTGAATTTGTCAATTTCGACGAGTTAACATTTTTATTGCTTCGATTTCCTTTAATCGCCGCGAGTGATATTCGAGACGTTGGAATTGAGGCTTTATTGTTTTTTAGGTAATTTTGTGATATTTGATCTATTATTTAAATTTCTAGAAAAAAATATGATATCTGTTATCGATAAAAAATTAATGTTTGCGATTTATTTTTCATCCAATAAGGCGATTTCAAAATGTTTGTATTAAAAAAGTACTTATAAAGATATCAATAGAAATACAACGAATCGAAATTACAAAATCCAATCCACGCTTAAGAAGAATGTGCGCAAACGTTTATTTGAAATGGCGGTAAAAATTCTCCCCGTATTTATACGTCATGCACTTAGCACACGTTCAAAAAGCACTCGCGTTTGCAAACAAAGAGTAACAGACGACTCGAAAATCCATCAATCAAAGAACTGCAATGAAATAATCGAATTTCTGAACGTCGAGTGCAGTTCAAAGCACAAACGAGGAACCGCAACAGATTAAAAAAAGTATAAAAAAGGTACACCAAGTTCCGAAATATGACTAATATCTGGCACAAAGTTCAGTGTCGATAACGCGTCTATGGCAACAAAAGGAGGAAGGACGAGGGAAGGAATTCAAAAAAGGAACGCTCCGAACGCACGGCATTTGAATTTCGACGAGATAGATGCCGATTTCGATTTGGAATGCTTCCCATTCATAACACACAGATTATTATTGACATTTTGCAAACTGTCTTCAATATTTGTAAAGGAAATTTTCTGCATATCTCATATTAAATTATTCGAATAAAAAAATACAAAACTATTTCACAAGTCTTGTAGCGGTTTTTCTTTCGTTATGAAAACTTTGTTATGGGTAAATATATACGACCTCTTTGCATGAAAATAAATAATTATAACAGAATATAGGCCGTAAAAGAAACGTCGAACTAAAACGCATCGATTGAAAGCGAGTTCGCCAACTTTGTCACGAAACCTATGCACGATAGATTTTAACTGCCATTCGCTATTACATATACAAAATTACAATAGCTATCATTATAAACGAAATGAGACTTTATACGTTTGTGATAAGGTTCATTAATCTGGATGCGATTGTAACAGTAAGTTAGGTATGTCTTCGATGTTTTAAAAGTTTACGCGTGCGGTGATCGGTCTGTTTAGTTATATTTATGAGTGTGATAAAATTGTTTGCGGCCGTGTTCAGTTCATTTCAAATCAAGCACCTGTCTCCGTTTTATCTTTATTGTCTATAAAATTATCGAAAGTATTCATATAAATCATGAACGTTTTAGTTATCGGAAACAAAGGTACTGAGATATCGTGTACGTCGTTTGAAATTTCATATTTGAATTTCGAATTTTGAAGAGAAATACAAAACCGTTTATTTATAAAAATATTCAAATCCAGACTTTAAATATATACCAATTTATTATATAGACCCTTTTTATTTTTTGAAATAAGAATAAGTTAATAAAGGATTAATTTGTGTGTTTACGAACACTTACACACACACATATATATTTCACAGTTACGTCATTTGTAAATTTATCCACAAATGGCGGGAACATTCGAAATTGGAACTCGACGTCTAAGAAACGTGTTCGTAATAACAGTTACCAATGAAAGTGTCTAGTCATGCGACAATCGAGGAAAGCGGTAACGATCATACCGAATTCAATAAGGACCCTTCGCCACACGACAAATTTACAATTCTAATATATAAGTAATTTAAACGATTTATATTTCACGTATTACAAACACATTCGCATCGAAATATAGTTGTTAGGGCATAGTAGTAGTGACAAGCACGCAACTGGGGTTACCATGTCTTAACACTATTTTAAGACGCGATTAATCACTGTGAAATGTCAAACCACTAACGGTTACGTTACATATTTGTGATTTATTTGAATCAAAATAAATTTGTTCGAAATTTGAAATATAATTAGTAGACTCAAAATGCTTTGCACTCCTTAATATACTTAATACGTTTTAATTTCTAATATTGAACAGAACTGAAACCACAGATGATCTAAATTGTTCAATCGTTGTATCATTCAATTACCTTCAAATTAAAAATTTAAAAATACTTCGAAAATAACGGTTCTGTCTGCCCTTACTACATTAAAAATAAATCCTTAAAAAACTCATATAATGGTATCCCCAATACAACGCCTTCCTGATCTCTATCGATGACAAAATTACGACTTCATGTCAAAAAATTCTAAACAATTGAAAATGTATTTTATGTAAACAACATAAGGTCTAAATTAACCATTCAAAACATTATTACCGGTGGTAACTTACCCTAAGACGTTCGATTTTTAAACTGTCTTATTTAAGCGAAAGTTTTTTTTTTTGTAATCCACATCGTATTTTTTATATTTTATTTAAATCTCGAATATATTTATGGTATGTCATTAAAATCTCAAGAGGATATATATTCGGTGGAGACCTTGACAATCAAAACGATTGACAAATGGCGGGAAATTCTTTCAACTGTCACTTTGAGAGCCATCTTTGTCCACTTGGCCTCGGAATACGTCTTTATTCTTCGGGTCTGATATTTGTGTAATAATATACTAAATCACTTTAATATTGGAATGTATATTTACAATTTTTACTCTATTTGAAACAGATACTCAAAATGGAGATTAATACAATAAGATATATTTTTAGTGAGTTTATTTTTTTTTGACAAAATTTTGCTATTAATTAATTTTCTTTCTTACATTGATATTCATAATCAGATTGTACTCTAAGATTTGTACCATATACAAGTTTTTGTATAAACAAGGATTTTTTTTTACTCAGCTATAATGGATACAGCCCACAACCATTCAGCCAGGAACATAAAAGCAATGGGTTTTATGAACAATTTCTTTGATCATAATTAAGTAACTATTGTCTGTCGACATTAAAAAAAAACAATATATTGTGTTAATTCAACGTGGAAAGTATCAATGTTTTAATAAGCGACCCGCCCGTCTTATCTATCGCATCTGCAGTCCCCTACTAATGAATATTAACTAATAACAAGTTGGAGCGAGTGAAGTGGGAATTATTACTGTATGACTCACTTTTTTGATTATATAAGTAATTTTATATATGCCCACGTGGCATGGTGGTCAGGACGTACGAGTTTTGAACGAAGATTTTGAGTTCAAAGTTTTTTATCCAGTGGTTGGTAAATATCGTGAGAAAACCTGCCGGTCAAATTTTTCTTTTACGGAATAGGTTAGCGGACGAGCATATAGGCCACCTGATGGTAAGTGGTCACCATCACCCATAACCCATGAAGCTGTAAGAAAACTAAACCATTCCTTACATCGTCATCGTAATAATATATGTATATTTTCCTGTCATATACCAGTCGGTACCAGTATTGGAATAATGGAATAAACAGCACGCTATATCTTTGAAGGGAAAGGTCGTCCTAGCTTAGAAGTGAGACTTACAGTTACTTTCTGAGTAACTTATTCGTAATAATAATTTAAATTCTTCGCACGGCTGTAATACTTTGAATAAAAAAAAATAAAAAACTAAAATTCGAAATTCGAAATTCGAAATAGTCCTGAGTGACCGCAAGTCAGTCGATAGACGGAATCGATCGGAGGCGGTTCGTGCTTGTAATCCTGTTTGCATATCGCCGCACGAAACTCGCACTTATCATGTTTATTGATTGACACGCCAGTAATTCACCGTTTCACCCTCGTGTAGTGTAAATTAAAGGATATAGCGAATAACTCATTTTGGACTGGGGCCTTACGAGGAAGTCAAATTCGAGCAGCCTGTATAAACCTAACGATATATGGCATTCACGACATACTTCTGTAGAAACAATTACATTGATATGAAATCCACTGGTGAATGGATGTTAAATCAAAGTATAATTCTATATTTAAAAATGACATTCGCAAATATATTTTTTAAAAATAGAGTATTTAATTTTTTTATCAAAGGTAATACAACATACAGCCTCAGGTACAAAAATAGTATTTATACATACGATAATTCTTTTTTTAATTATATATGATTCTTAGTTTACATCTAGGTTTTAATCTAGGTGCAAGTCATTCAGCCTGTGCCTTGCGACCGGTGTCCAAGTTTTGAAATTTACAAGTGACAGTTTTATAACTTTTTGTTCGTAGTAACTTAGTTTTAGGCGTGTCCTTCTCACTAGTATTTATTTTATTATAAATTAGTGTCTCGCGACGCGTGCGATACTATCAAAATGTATTAAAATCAGAGGGTTTTAAGTAATTACATTTTTAAATTTAAAATTTTTATTGTGCCTTTATTTTATACTTAGGTATATGTATTTCAAATTTCGATTTCTTTTATACTTAAGAAACCTAAAGCTAGATAGATGTTAGCTCCTTAATAAGTTACTCCTACCTCTAAGATTACTCTTTTAAACGTATGCAGTTAATTAGATAAATATTCTTCATACATCCTCCTTGTATATTTACTCGTTTATTTAGAAAGGCTTACAACATACTTAGTTAGTCAAACATTAAAACGACTTCAATTGTTTATTAAAATTAACCCAATTTTTTTACCCATACATTTTCCTTAATATTTTACATACTCCCCTACATCTCATATAACAACTTTAAATATACTATACGTGAGTTTAGGCATAGTGTTTTCTCAACAAAACAAAGGCTTTAAAGCGTTTTCAAATGTAATGTCTAAAGAGTTTCAATAAATACGATCTAAAATACGTAGTGAGCAAACGTTAAAACGGCAGGCAAAAAAACGATTAAGGGCGTCGAAGTCTTGGCGCGTGTGAACCGACTACTCCTTTACACCGAGCTGTCAATTTCCTTTTTTTTTTTCTTCGCGATATCAGCCTGAGCATCGAACATAACCAAATTAGTTTCGACACGAACACCCCAGTGGCCGATTGTCTGCCGGTTCACAATGGAATCGATATAAAACTTCCCCTTTCAATATTTCTTTTTTTCTATTTCAGGTCGTCAGGCACAACACAATAAGAAACTGACGTTAAACAAAGAAACGGCACGCGAACGGAAAAAAAAGAACAATTCAAATTCGAACATCGATACTGGCAATCGAGAAGTTTGATAAACTGGCCGCATAGAGAACTGTCGTCTATTGGTATGGAAATGTGGCGTTCGATGTTTGAATTAGGCGTGTGCGCCTCGAGAGGGTGACGGGTCATTATGCGCCGGGAGTGAGCGCGGTGCGGACGTCCGGATGCACCCGACCGGCGCGGCCAGCCTGCCCGCCGCACCCGAGGCGGAGGTGCAAGCTATGCACTCGATGGACTGGCTCTTCAAGAAGGAAAGGATATATCTCCTAGCGCAGTTCTGGCAACAGGTAATTAATAACAAAAAAAAAGTATAACTAATCACTCGACTTCTAATTACAGATACATAATCCCCAGCCATTACAAGTAATGGAGATACCGCAGCCCATCTACATATTACGGCAATAACAAAAAGCAGTATACCCACAAAATCAATTAATAGTAACGCATTAGAACCGCAATTAACCTGTAACCGAGCGGGTCGGGCATTACGCGAGCCGATCTGAGCCTCTAAACAATTATGTCTATTGTTACAACAACCGTTATGCAAATATCTGATCGACTTTGAACGGACAGATACGATGTTTGCACACTGACGCACTTACAATCACAAACACACACGTAACACACACATACATACAATAAATCATGAATAATACTTTATATTCAATTTGTACAGCAGACTTTTATAATATTTTCAGAACTACCAAATAAATAAAATCCACAAAGATAGATTATGCACCGAGATAAACAGACGTGGCTTGTTTTGAAACGAATGAAATTCGAAATTTAAAATGGAATAGGAAATGGCGAATCGGTTATTCTCGAAGGCAATAGACACGGCTAATGTATTCATAGATAATTATCTCACCTCGATAGAGATGTAGAGGATGTTGCGTAACAATGAATAAGAGGAACTGAGCGTTTTAATAGCATCGAATGAATTTTTCAAGGTTCTGAAGATAAGATTTACATTCACTTTATGTAAGCATTCAAGATTCTTAAAACTACTTTGAAATGTGTACATATAGCTGTTTGTTGACGTTATAAATATAACATATACGATACTTTCATATATAAATACATATAACACATATATAAATTTAATGCCATATTTATTATCTAAATAAAAACACAATTCACTAAGAGTACTATGTTATTTGTTAAATAGATCTCGTAATGACCTCTGCGAGCAATTAAACTTGATGCCATATCTGTTAATCGCTGATCTATGACATCGCCATTGATTTCAGATGCTGTCAACTACAATTATGCCATTAAATGGCTGAACTCTAATAATTGCATTAAATTGCATTCTCGTAACATTATAAAGTATAAACAAGTTATAATATTGCGATTATATTCAAACACGACCGAAATATTTACCTGCTTATTTATGAATATAAAAATATATATATTCAGTTTTGAAAATAGAGTTTTACACTCGTGTAAAAATAATTAATTATTTAAAAAAAGGCGTTCTATATTTAAATTTACCTACGTCATAGTCATTTCGTCTTCATATCATAAAAGTAAAAACATTGCAGCAACAATTACCCGCACATTAGTTTTACAAGTACTAATCAGAATGCAAATTTGCAATATAAAATTCTAAAAAAAAACCAAGTAAATAGCTATAAATTTAACATTCAAAGTAGTAACTCCGTCTTAATTACATCATTAAGAGTTAATTGTTGTTTTCCAATCGATCCTGTACAGATATTTGGAGCGGAACAATTAGTGAGGAATCATTGGCAACGATCACCACTTAAACTGCCAATAATGCGTTGTGTCCAATGTTATCTGTGACTAATAATATACCTATACAGATTAATAAAAAAACGCTGAGCATTACGCATCGACCGTTCCAATTTCAAATTAATTCGAAACTTAATAATTTTCACCGAGCTAAACTATCCATTTAAATTTCGAACATCGACGTTCGATTTTTAATTCGAAACAGCCATCCTATTCTGGAGCGACGCCACAATATTATTCGTAATAGCAACGAATATGAACAATAGGGGCCCATATTAAAATCGCGATGCGAAATAAATATTCATCCGCGTTCAAGGAACGGGCCCCGGCGATGCGTCCCAGTGATACACTGCACATTTGAATGCTGAGTCCCGATAGTATTGTTTTAGTATTACTAGCAAAGCACCCACTAAGCCTTATATTGATTAAAAAGCATATTTACATTTAAATTTACATATGCCGTGCCTCGAATCGCACTTATCGATTACAAGTCGCAAGGACGTTTTGTTCTACCTCGGATTAAATGCTGCTTGGAATTCTGCGATGTTTCTCGCTCGGAAAGCTGCGAGTGGGTGTTTCGCTGTAATGATTAACGCCTAATCGAAGTCTCATTGACTTCGTAATGAAAAATCGCGCTTCTCTGAAGTCCGCTGATAAATATCTGTCGGCCGCGGGACGCATAAATATACTCCTTAACTTAAATTAATTAATGTGTCATTATTTTTATTTACTTGCGTATTTTCTGGTTTTAAATACATAATTAGTTACTCTATATGGTGATGAAGAACTTTTTACTGAGTTAAGCCTATCCTTTACGAATGTCAAATTGGTTTGAAGAGCTGTTGGTAAAGATTATGTATATTAAATGCCATTCGTAATTACGATACATTTCGACTAGACAAAAACAGTTATTAAACGTTTAGTTACCATATATCACAATTACACGAAATGTGTGAATTGGGTTAGTGTTGCCATTGCAAAAAATATAGAACTATATAACAGAACATGTTCTTTAAAACTTATAATTGCACGAATACTATACAAATATAGTATCTGTTAGTACGTCATCGCATTACCTTTAAATGAGGCAACCCCAAGTGAAATTGCAGCACGAACGTCGGTTTATAATTCCCAATTAAAACGAGTCCATACGTTTATTGTTCTCAGCGGTATCAATCGTTATGAAGCGCTCGTAAAGCGAAGTATCGCTTCAAAACCAATATCAATAAACGCGCCATTAGCCACCCATCTCGGGACAGAACGTTTAAAACCGCATCAAAAGCGATCGGCCGTTGAGGTAACCCGTTGGAGTTTGTTCCCTGCTCGATTTTTCAGACCTTGTCGTTTAAATTGATCCTGTATTAATTATGTTTATTAGAGAGTGAGCCAGTGTTACTACAGGCACTCAGGATATGGTATCTTAGTTTCCAATTCGCCCAAGGTTGGTAGCACATTGGTGACGTAAAAAATGATTAATATTTCTAACAGCGCCAATATTATTGGGCGGTGATGATCACTTACCATCAGATGCTACATTCGCCTGCCAGCCTACCTAACATAAAAAACCACATTAATCAATGAATACAATTCGGTAAATTTGATTATAGAATTTTGTATATGTTATCAATTATATAATTATTATTAATATTCAGTATATAAAACTGATTAATGAAATATAATGCAAATAAGTTAAAATAAATGGTACATCATTAAAACCGGTTTGATCCGGATTAAACTAAAAAGACAAATAGCCTATAAAAGGTACAAATACGAATTGAGCGAGCAGGGAATAATCCTTCGTTAATAAAACTAACAATTAACGTCTATAAACCGATGCGCCGACGTCGATCGTTTATTTATCCTCAGAATATGACCGCCGATAACATTCGATCGATTTTAAACAGTTCTAATTATAGCTATTGCTTTACGATCAACGGTAGCGAAACTTAAATTTGGAATGGTTTATTTCGAAGTGAGAGTTTTTTTTTATTGTTGCCGCGCTTGGCGCCAGTATTTTGCTTTGATTTTATTTTATTTATTGATTTCGTTGTTTTTCGAGAAATACATAACTGCAATATGTTGGTTTGATTAGTATAGTTATTGTTAAAATAATTGCATGAAAGTACGCTAAAAAATTCAACATAAAGATTAAAAATAACGGTCTTAATTAGGGCTGAATTCGAACCGATTTAATTAATCGACTCGATACATCGGTATCGGTTCGCATCGCACGCATTTCCCTACGGAATGCCATCGGTTACCGTAGTTCCCACAGCCGTGGTATGGAATGTGTACCATTCACGGGGCAAAGGGAAGGTTTTGGACAAAAAGTCCGCAGCTTTCCCATGCCCTGTCCCAAGGATAGACAGGCAGATTGAATTGTTCTCTTTTATTATTATTTAATTTGGATATGTCTTAAGTTATTACCGTGGCGGTATTACGAAACTTCCAGGAACATAAAATTATTTGCAATCTTCACTTGAATCGTCGATATTTCTGTTACATTTATTGAGCTTCATTACGCTTCAGACTCAGCCGAGTGAGACTTTGTTTAAACTTTCTTCAATTATTAAGAAAAATCTAAATAAATTGTTTATAGACACATTCATATCGCAAACATTCGTTGAAAATGTAAATACAAATTTATTTTAAAACGCTAATCATCTAAGACGAACAAAAAATGATGTAACACAGAACGTGGAGTCCGCAGCGATCTCGGCCCGAACCAAAAGAACTTAACCTGTATTTAAAAATCGATTGCAACCAAAAAATTGTCACTGACAAATGATTCGAACGCCTTGCGGTTGAAATTACGAATTCAAATCTTCGAATTTCGAACAAAAAGCTCCATTAACCGTCGGTTGTTACCTTTTTTAGGCTGTCGATGATTTCGGGGCTAATCGTGTTTTTTGTCGATACGTTTCGACTAATCGATGCATTGGCCTCACTAATTCGATTTGCGCTCCACCCACCGCATCTATAAGTGGGCGTGACCTATCGATACTTTATCCGGATCATTACCCAACTACTCGACCCATTTAAAAACTCGATTCGATAAATGCGAAGCACGAAATGCATTCGATATTTAAATGCGGAGCTATTTAGCTACAACATTGAATCTGGAGTCGACGAACTCGCGAATAAAAACCGGACATTTCGAAGTGACACACGTCATTGTTACTTTTGGGATGTCATTTGGGAAGCATTCGAATCGATTCGGATAATCGAGCGTTCAGAATACCTCTCACTCGATAATTTAATAAAAGAAAGAAAAAAATATATAATAAAATCGATTGTGGTCGGCGGCTGGTACAGTCGAATCATCAAGCGCTGATGGTTTTTTAATGATATTTTTCACAATCGGCCCGATCATTGATGGTTGTTAGGAAGGCGACGCCTCGAGACACGGACGTATGCACGATACATTTTTGTCGAATAGTAATCTTTATGATTATTGCCTTGAGAACTTCAGCCTGTGAAGTCAATTACGACTTAGATGTTTACAAGCGATTTACGCCACTATTACAAGCGGCATTACTATTTTTTTTGTTTAACCGTGAGATTAAAAATAACAGTGATTCTAATCTTTGTCAGTAGTAAACTAGTTCGGTAGTTAAATTTCTGTTCTTAACACATCCAGGTCATTGTAAAGAAATAATATTTATTTAATTCAGTTATGATTCTTTATTTAAGTTTATTTTTTAATGTTAAGCAAAGATCGTATAAACAACTAACAAATATTGACAAACGATCCAAGGTGAAAAAAAAAAAACATTAACATTTAATAGAGAGATCATTAGCGAACAAAGGAAACCTCCGTCATTATTTAAGGACTGTGCCAAAAATTACTTCAAAGATAATTATTTCTTTTTTATATATATATATCTAAGGCAAAAACAATCCTCATGTCGCTTCTAAGTTTTAACAAATTATATCATAAGTGAGAAAATCTCCAATTTGTGTTTAAGTCTATGTATTCTCCTTATTTGTCTATTAAGTAATCAATGTCAACTCTAAAAATATAAAGCACTAATAACTCTGTTAATACGCTGAGATTCAATACTATAACTATAATTAGACCTATTATATAAGTACTAGAAGTCTTATCCCGTTTTTCCAATAAAATATTCAATGTAAATAATAATTACAAAAATACTTAAAAGTCACGTCATAATTAAATAATCGACAATTAACAAAATCGATTAGAAAATCGATATAGAAATAAAATCGATTAGTTGATAGATCGTACGTGTTCAGTGTGATTTACGATCGCGTTACAGACGTTCGAATTGATGTCTCGTGCAAAAGGTTAATTGGTCTTGAATTAAATATAAACTGAAATAATTAATTTAATCTTTATTTATAAGTTCAGTTAATTTTATTTTAATTTATTTGTTTAATTATATTGAGCTAGAAAAGTTTCTATTTGAATGCAACGATTTCTTTTGAAAAAATTTGAAAAAAGAATACATTCTGAATGAACAAATGTTAAATTGTTTTTCTTTTATTAATGCACGATAAATTCGAATATAATTTAAAAAAAAGAACAGGACAGCTTCAAGGAGTAAAACATAGTCGTTTTATAATAAAAAATATTTCATTTACAATGGAGAATAACAAGAAATACAAACTATTACCTTTCTCTGTCTCAAACACGTTTCAAAACTTAATAACTAACTTCAGAACGTAGAAGCGATTATAGTCACAAAAGATACAAGCTTCATATTTACGATTCAATTATATTTATCAAGCGAAATTATACCTTATGCCCTTGATATAAGGTTATTAAAAGTATTTTTAAATACGAAACTATTTTTTGCAATTACTTACATTTATTTGCGGATGGGAAATCAGTCTTTAAATAGAAATGCACTTTACTGCACGGGATTAAAGTTTATAATTATATTGTAATGTTTTTTTGATTATTTGTTGTTAGTTTGTTTTTCATTGAAATGTCATCCCTTCTGCATGCTTTGAATGATCTCTATCGAAAGTATAGTTCGCATAATGTAATTAATAAATACTTACATTGAATTATTGGAAACTTTATTATTTAATTTGAATGACAGTAAAACCTTTTTTTTTGAGTAACGTATAGAAGTTTTGATTAAAAAAAGACTTTCTATCATGTAATATACTTTTATAGCTATTAATTAAAAAACTCCCTCAAGGGGTGTATCAAATAAAGTAGGTTATGTCCATTATTGGAATACAAACCATATTCACAATAAAATCCATCTTTTTTTTTATGGTATAGGTTGGCGGACGAGCATATGGGCCACCTGATGGTAAGTGGTCACCATCGCCCATAGACATTAACGCTGTAAGAATTATTAACTATTCCTTACATCGTCAATGTGCCACCAACCTTGGGAACTAAGATGTTATGTCCCTTGTGCCTGTAGTTACACTGGCTCACTCACCCTTCAGACCGGAACACAACAATACTGAGTACTGTTGTTTGGCGGTAGAATAACTGAATCTAAATCGATTCAGCAGTATAAGCGTGAAACGAACAGACAAAGTTTGTTTATTAGTATGGAAAAGTATACGAGCATCATAACAGTGCATACAAAAACAAGCAGTTGCAATAAAATACGAACGACACTGAAAAGCGTTAATGAAAATTCCGAGCGACGATAATCGTCACATTAACACCTACAAGTTACGGGTTCACGATGTTATCCATAACATTAGAACACTACACTATAAAAAAAAAAAAACATAGGTTTGGTTGGGATGAAAATAAATAATTTAGTTTTTTGCTGACGCTACAAGGATATGGGTAAGGTTTAGTGCACATGTTGGTTGCACTGTTCCGTCGTGATGTGATATCAAAGTCGCGAATGTGTTATCATTATTGAGACACGACTTTGCTTCAAATCGTTTAGTCGCCATAAAATACTGCAAACGTTTTATCCGATCAAATAAAATGACCTAAATCTTGGCGTAGGTTTCCTCATCATTCAAAGATTGTATTTTATGACCTATCCGTTTGTAACACAACGCACTAACCAACGACAGATGTACAAACAATAACTTCAACCGAATGATGTTTAAATATATACGCAGAGTTCATAATGGCGTGAAAATAGTTTTTTACTTATATTAAATAACACTGCGTTCAATTAAAAAAAAAACAATCCGTTTTCCTAGATGCCAATGACATGCCCCAGCAGCCGTTCGAATATCGAAAACATTTCAAAATTAGAACGCGCATTCGAACTCTTTCAAAAGACGTTCTAGAATCGAAAACAGCGATTAGTTTTAAGTGTCGCTGTTCGAACTTTTAAAAATATGTCGCTCGTTCGGATTTTAAATTTAAATATAAACCGGGAGAATGCGTTCTATTTCGCCTCCACTTTACGATGTTTGTCAGTTAATGATTATCGTTACGAAACTTTAGTGTTGTGATATGAATTTATGCTCTCTGATCGGGAGCCGGTACTCACTACATAAAATCCGGACCGAAATAATATCATGTATTTCATGTTGATAAATACCAATTCAACGTAAACATGCATTAAACGGTAATATATAAGAGATTCATGGAATTTATTTGATATTTATTGACCTTTTCTCTTTTAAATTATCAACGGTGCTCTCTTAATTAACCATCAAATTAAATCAAACTCATATAATAGCGAAGCTCATGAGTGCAAATTCCTATCTTTTATCTCGCTCATCGCGTACCTATCATCTATTCCTGTTTCATATATCTAATAGAATCAGTTAAGACTTAGTTCGTTTTCACTTGCACGAGTCTGGATTTCCGTAAAGAGTTATATCAATTAAAATACATTCGTAACAAGCGGTTAATTTCACGAGGAATGCTATCCTGAACTTATCAGCTTGCTTGGGGTGACATTTTAATTCCGATGTCTTTGACATATCTGAGCGGCGGATTTGTATCGGTGTCAGTTGTCACTGTGACAGTTGAAGCTATGAGCGCTATGGGTCCGTTAATGTAATCGGTTAAATTATTCAGTTTTAATTAGTTCGTTAGTGGATTCGATTGATGTATTCGGAAGATTACTCAATAATTAAAACTTATATAATTATATTTTTTACAGCATAAAGTTATTTGTGATAGTTGCGAGATGATAGAAATACATTTATTTCAAATAGCCATGACTGTCATTCATAATTCAAACGTCGGTTTTCGAACACAATGAAAGAAATAATAATAAATTGTTTTTGTTCCATTGACACTCACCCACTTGGCACGCCGGTTGAGCTATTACTATAATGTTTGTACAGAAAATATTAAAAACACGCTAGCGAGACGTAAATTACAAAAAAAAAGTATTTACTAAAAACGCTTGATTGGTGATAACACTTATAGTGCCTTACTCCGTGTGTACGATTTGTGCAAGTAACCTACGCTACGCACATCAATACTAAAGTTCATACTATCTGAAAATAAACATTCGAATTTTAAAAAAATGTAACATTTAAAAAATAGCAGAAACAGGAACAACACAGGTGCGTATTCCACGATGCGTTCTAATTTCGAATGTGACGATAGCCCGCGGTTCGATGGAGTTCGATTTTCGAAAGCCAAAATGCGTTCGGAAATAGCGCGCGACAGCTGAGACGACATCGGACTGATTTTTTATTACCTCCTTCGTGTTTATGACCACTTTATGAGGTTTTTTTTCCATCTTCTATCACTTTCTCATCGGATATGCTCTTCTATTTTCAAATCACGGCATTAAGAAAGTTTACGATTTATGTCGAGGTTTTTAACGATTACATTTTCCGAACAAGTCTTGATTAAAATATTTTAATTTATTATCTGTTTTAAAACGCGAAAAATTTAATTAGACCTCTCGAAATATCACTCGCTATAGCTTACTTTCGTATTCACTGAAAAGTTTTTCAAGCTAATAAATATTAAAAATAAAAGTGAAAATGGCTAAACGTTTTTGTAACCGTTAACAATATCAATAAAATATTCATAATTCGAATAAAATGTTTAACGATATTACCAATCGTAACCAAATGTATACTTCCAAGTTCCAATACAAACAGTCGATAACAATGAAAGAAACACGTGAACGAACTCGTCGAGCTTAGGAATGGTTCATTCATTCGGATCCATTTGATTAGATCATTCAATTCCCGATCGATAAATAAGCGATATCCTTTCCAAACGAGGTCACTTATCGAATGAATCTATAATCGAAATTCGAGACTACTATATTTGAATTAACGATCGAGTTCCTTGCCGTATTGAATTTATTCAAATTAAAAAAAAAATAAAAGACGCCTATTTGAATTAAGAACGGAAATCAACCGTCGCGACCGATTGTATGAAGTGTGAAAGGATCGATTCAAAATGGGGTAGTTTTTTAATCCAGCTTCTGTTTATTGACATTTTATAATTTTTTTTTAAAGCGTCATTGTTTTACGGCCAGCCTTAGTTTCAGCTCACACGATGTGATATTACAAGTGAGACCGCTTAGACATCTTAGACCATGAATCTACGTTCGGTATTTGGCATTTTTTACAATTTTAGTAATAATTAAACTCAGTTCCCTGGAGGTTTATTGACGAAAAGTTCGTTAAAATACTTTTCAGTAATTAATATATCAAATGAAGTTTTAGTTATCTGCGTTTATTCGCGCGGATATCGACTGCGCTCGGCGCCCGCCCACACGTTTGACGTTTGTAATTACGTTCGGAAACATTTAATTATTTCCTATTAGTTATTTATATAGCCGTGGGTGAAGATTTTGAGGCCTTAAACGGTAAAACATAATTTTATTGTTTAATGAAGTCGAATTAGGCATTTTCGTCGAGCCATCAGCGGGTCATAAAATCGTAGTAAAGGTCGGTATTGATCGGGCCCAAGTAGAACTTATTTTATTATCTTTTTATTGTTATTTATAGTCAAATAAAATGTTTTTATTATTGTCATTGGTTCGTAAGAGCAACTCAGATTCGGTGGTTTGTTGCTACGGTGATTAAACCTTTGTTTGATATTTTTAAACCATAGTTAAGACTCCTCAACTACCATAGTTATATTAATTTCGCGGACATAAAAAACGAAGACGTATAATTGACTAAATAACATTATACGTTATTTAATCTCGATGGAACCGAAATAAATACAGTCCGTGGCTTGCAGCCAAAAGAAAACAATTATAATCCAGTGTTCAATTGAAATTTTATGTAACGTTGTAAAATAATTCAAAAACCATAAAGTCGAATGAGCGTCACGGTATTAAGTATTAATTTTATGGCAAAGCCCGCATTATCCCGAACAATGTTGATTCTCAATACTGACGATAATCTTATATAAAGTTCATTTATATCTGGATTAATCCCGATTTTATTTTCAGGTAATTAAATCTACGACGCAGCCAATAAATACAGTGAGTAGATGAAGAGAAATTGTGTCGCAGGCGTATTACGTTCTAAGAACATACATGCTTTTTTTTTGAATGGCCGTATAAGTTGTCTCCTTTGCTCAGAGACACTGAGACACGCAATGTAAAAAGCATAGGATATTTGTTATGTCCCTTCAACATCACATAGTTATTAATAATAAACAGAGCAATGATAAAAGACGGATAAACCGATAAATAGTACGTTTATGTTGATTGGTAGTTTAACAACAATTTTTAATTATAAATGAATTTAAATCACACCAAAAAGTACCGATACATCGAAACACTGACCGCAATAGAAATAAATAAAAAAAAAAACAAACAAAATGAAATAGCAACAGAGAGACAATTTTTTAACTTTAGTACTCCCCAGATGAATTTTGAATTTAGAACAAAACGAGATCGAACAAATGCCCCCAACTTCGTGGGCTCGCCGCGCGAAAATTAATTATTAATTTGTTACCATCGGCCGCGTCTCCAGGGGAGACGTGTGTCTCTGCCTTTTTATTTTCACAATTTATTTTTAACGCTTCAATAATAGCTAAGTTAATCTGTATCAATTGTGACTGTTACTTCTTTTTTATTTCCATTCCATTCGAATTTCAAAAATTACGATATCGATCAGCCATCATTAAGGCTGTAATTATTTTTATGGTTAATAAAAATGGATGTCGCGTGTTTTATAGTTTACTTTATAATTTATCTATGAACAAACGTAAGAGCACTTAAGATATCGAGCTATAAAATACATGTTAAAAGTACCCTACTGTGAAAACTCGATAATTATAAATTCAGGCTCCGAGATAAAAGTGACGGACCGCAGTCCCGCAGCCGAAGTATGTGTTTCACTTAACGACAAAAATTGACAAAAGGTGACGCGGATCCAGTCACTCAATTCCGTCCCGGCGGGATTGTAAAAACATCAAAGCCGGGATAATAGTGGGGAAACCGACTTTATTGACTCCGTGTGATCCTTTGGCAGGGTGTCGCTGCTTTATGGAGGAAATTCCATAAAATCATAGACTACTGAATCATAGTGACAGTTGTTACGGGTTTTGTTATACAACATATAGTATATCGATATGTTGCGGGCGATTCTGTAATGCATTCGGTCTGAATGATATTATGAATTTAATAACTGTCATCGCCATTTAAAAAAAAAAGAAAGATTATCACCAGCCAATTCCTTAATAATGACTTGTGTTCAATGACAAACAGCCTAACCTAATTATACAACTCTAAGAAGTGACAGATTTTCTAGCCTTACTTTTAATATTATAACATTACTTTTACAAAATTAGATATTACTTCGTATATTTATACATTTAAAAGTATTCTACGAATTACACACACAAACAATGCCCTTTTAAACGTATATATTTATGAATGCATAAATATATTTTAATTACATCAATTACCATCTAAAATTACTCAAATGTCGCTTGACACGATCTTAATATCACACCTTTATATGGAGTCGCTTAAGAAAAAGATAAACATTATTATAACGAAAACATTTCAACAATTTTAATTCGATTCGTATAAAGACTATAAAACCTCTTTACATATTAAATACGCTGTATAAACACAACGCCACGATTGAAAAACCATGAGATATGTTTGGCATTAAAATAATGAGTCTTAGATTATTATGGTTATATAAAAAAAATTACAGCAATAATTTTACAATCTGCCAATAAAAAAAACAAACAACATAGACAATCACAAAACTCGATAACAAACACAAAAGAAATAAAAGTCAGAGGGAGGGCGAACTTCGAAGCGATTTCTTGAACCCGACCAATGTTTACAAGTTGAAAGGGACCCTCTTACACAGGTAAAGAGGTACTTAAGATGTTTTTTTTTTCGCAAACTGATCACGTTCGATGTCTTAAGTGAGCCATCTTTGTTTCCCGCCCCTCAGCGATTTACGCGCGAAAATTTCATTCCGCTTTATTGATTCTCGTCTTTGAGTTCGAATTTTAAAAGGGTTCCGAGGGATTTGAAAAAGTTTTTTAACTTTGTGGCATTTGGTTACAGATGTTCGATATCTGTGCCCAGTAATTATCGTAAAATGGAACGCTTTTTTGTATCTGTGCAATATTAAATATTAAATGATGAATAATACCTTACTTCGTCAGTAAGGTTAAGTAAATACATAATGATTTAAAAAAAAAAAACAAAAGAATGTCAGAATAACAAACGTAGTGACGTATTATGTAGATAATTAAAAAAAAAAGATGAATCCTTTAAAGTTTTAGACAATATTTGACGTTATGAATTTAACATAACGTAGTGAGAAACCAATCACGCAGTGCTCCCGTGGCGCACTGCCAGTCAATTGGAGGCCTATTATCAGATAACTGATCAATCCGTTCTGATTGCAAAGTCGATAGTTAGCCAATTGAACCCGATTCACCGACCGACTTATCAACGAATACGAGCAAATGTAACATTCATAGATACGACTTTTTATATTATTAATGAACTGAAGTGTCATTCATTCCGTCATTTGGTTCGCTTTCACTGTTACAATCTACTAAGCACCTGTTTGCTTGTAAAAAAATATAACACTCGTATTTTTTTTTAAGAACGCAATTGACAACGAGTCGACGACGCATCGAATAGTGAAATTGTTATTAATTTAAAACGTTTTTATTAGTTTCCTATATCACAGGCATTATCGATATAGGAATTCATATTTACGATCGTTAAAAAAATATATATTTATGTTTTCATTTGTGACAAAAAACAATAATTATGTGAGTTCGTGTGTCGTAAACTCGCATCAATACGAAAACTGAGTTTAAAATCGATCGTTTGACAACAGATAGAGGCAACTACCGATGGGGTCTTAAAATTTTATGGGCAATAAAAAGCTGACTTATTCGGACACCGCTGGCACTTGCCACGTTTTCGACTAAAATCAAACATTAAAATTCGATATTACGACCGATAGTTCTAATTTTACGACGTTTTAAAACTGAACGATGTACCCTTTTTTAATAAATTATTCGATGAAAACAGATATAAAATGATGGTATTCCATCGAAAATATGATCATAATTACTCGATTTGAATATTAATCGATTATTTTAATTATCCACGGATATAATTAACAGGCATAAAGAAACTGGACATTTATCGAAGGAACCGATTTAGTAAGTAATGAAGTCTCTTAAAACTTTAAATTCACCAAAAGCGAACTCGTCCGATATAATTGTATCTCTTAAAGAGTATACAACTTGAGACATGTTAGGAACATTCGTTTGTGGGTAATGTTAAGAGAAATTAAAAATTAAACGCGGCATAAACAAGATCGCGCAAAAAACGCTCGAGCGGGCACAAATCAAACCGGTTCCGAATAAAAAGGAGGTTCTGTATTTCGAATTCCTGCCAAGGACACGCGGTCTCGAGGAGACAATGTGCGCGATGCGTAGCGTTTTAATTGTCAAAATGGTCGCTTTGAAGTCGCCGCCGACGCGCTCTCGTTCGAACGATCCGCAAATTCGATTTTCGATCGAACCGCGTTTTTGCACCGATCGTAAACGCTTCGTAAATTGTTTCATTAATGATCAGCTACCTGTTAAAAGCGTTTAATCAACTCCGGCACATTTCGCGATCGCAAAAAATATATAATTGTAAAATTTACTGCAGCTGATCGGCAGTGAAGCATGAAAATACAATTGCGAATTGCACTTCTTTAGTACGTGTCTAAGTATCTATAAACAAACGAAAACGTTCGTTGCGAAATAAATGCCAGCAAAAAGTGTAATATTAAAAGTAATGTAGAAGAACACCGAGATCAACGCTGATCATTACTCAAGGCGTAAAAACAAAGACGTGAAACAATAAAATTCGTGTAAGATAGAACGAATCGCGATTGGATAAGAGCGGAAGTGGCGTGCGCATTCGAAGATCATATCGGCCATGTTTGAAAAAGCAATATTTTTACAATGCGCGACTAATTCGCGTCTAAACGAGACACTGGGAAAACAATCGCTACTCTAATATTGTAAAGACACAATATTGCTTGAAAAAATTTAAGGTTACAACTCACGGACACTGTACAGTGTGCCCAGCGGAATGAACATCCAATGCCTGCACCAGCTAATGGCTCTAGTGGCTCTCGAAACAGAGTGTATAATAGCGTGGCAACATATACGGCTATGATGTCATATAACATGTCACGTCATACAAGTCATACGTGCAACAGACGCTAGCGTGAGCGCATTTACTGTGGCCCTGACCTCGCTGCGCGCGCGCAGAGGAAGTGGGGGCTTGATCGATCGCCGTCTCGGATATAATCAGTTCTGCTGTTCGACTTTTAACTCTGCACGAATGTCCAACGCTTATGTAATGGCTCCCCGGATCCTCGCGAATAGCTTTATAATCGCTTCTGACAGACTTCAGACGATACTTTTATTAAGGAAAACATTACACGCGACATGTTTTTTTATGTTTCATTAAATTATTGAAATGCTTTCGAGATATTTCATCGTCACGATCTCGCTTTCGACGCAGTCGTCACGAGAATACGGCTCGGATGTAAACAAATAGCTTGTCACGTCATGTTCGCCTAAGTCTCTTGAATATTCCCAAGCGTACTACGAGAAACATAAAAACTGCCAAACAGACAAAAAGGCGGCTGCTGCCGCTAAATTTCGTTCTTTCGAAATTAACTTTAATCCCGAGAAAATTCACTGCAAGTTGAACAACTTTACATCTTCGCCCCGGCGCGCCTTAGTTTTTTAACTATGAAACTTAGTACGCAGTCAGGAGAGTCCAAATAAAGGGTCAATCGAGTTGGCCGAGTTTGAAGTGTTCGTTAATTCGTCCACAATCTCGCACAGCGACGACTTTTTGTACGAATGCCGATTATTCTACGTGACGTTCCCACAGTGGCCGATCGTAATCCAGAATAGGCCCGCAGCGGAATTAAGACGAATTCCTTTTTCGAATTAGCGAATCACCTGTCTAATTACGCGCGCTTCTGGCTTCGAATTCGGAATTCGATTTTTAAACGTTCAATTTTTGGTCGACTTTTATGTTGCTTCACGAAGTTCGCCTTTGATATAGCGACTGCTTAATGTTCGTAGAGAAATTCCCCGCTGATTATTATTACGACAATTAATTTGTTTAAACTGAACTAACGACAGATTTCTTTCAAATATTGGTACAGTACGACACAACATAGATGTAGCATCGGCAAATTCAATAAAACCCATTACTGCCGATTTACACGACCAATAAGTAATCAGTACCATCAATAAGCTTCTATGTTGAATAAAGGAATTTGAGTTTGAGTTAGATTTGGAATAGAAATAGCTCCCTATCGTGCCATTCGACGCTATTCGTCGCTATAGATTCTCGCGTCAGTTCAACTCGAGAAATCAATTGCATATAAATCGACGCGTCAAATTGATGAATACCTATATTAGATCATTAGATGTTACAAGATATTACATTTGCGTAAAGATATTCACATAAGAAATAACTATTGATAATTTGGGATAGCGTACTTCATATGTAATCGGATGAATTTTGCCGAGGCTACATCTAAGTTGTGTCGTGCAATACTGCAAGATTTCTTTCAAATATTAGTTCGGCGTCCAAGAGGGCTGCACTGAGACCGTCATTTGCAAGGAAATAAAGAATACAAACAGTCTATAAGAATCCACATCTCGCATTAGCATAACAAAGTGTCGAAATCGTTTTCGGATCGGCAATCTGACAAATTCGCGGCCGATCGTCACAAAAGTGCCCCTTTCGCATGCAAATTTCTTTTCTTCGACGATATATTTTTTTTCCCGAAACTTCCGCCTATTTTCCCGCTCGACGCACTTCCGGCGGGGCGCATCGTTCGGAAATCGGATGAGTTTCAAAGATACCTTCTCCCCCATTGGATCGTAAAGTGGTCATATTTTCTATTTTATATTGTTTATTGGCTTATAAGAATTGTATTGTTGAATTTATTTGGCATCGTCTGTAATACTGACGTTATGTTCTGGAAAAGGAAAACAAGTGAGATTCTTGCCGGTTCTTATAAATATAGTTTTGTAAAATGACAAATTAAAAGGTAATCACGAAAGCGTACTAGTAGTGTTATGTTATTTTTAACTAAATGAACGCTTATACACAATAATTTAAACGGTGGCGTAAAAAACATAAACTTTCAATTAATAAAGTGATAATTAAAAACAAATTAAAGCGTATACATTAATATTCATCGATTCGAAAGCATAGACTTAAAATAGAGCGATATAGCAGATGTCCCGTGTAACCGTCAGTGGGTTTGATTCCCGGCACCTGTTGTTTTCAAACTCTTCGATTACGCGCCATTAGCGTCAAACCGATATTTAATACGATTGAACTTTCTTTTTACATTTATTTTAACATTGACTTGAAGGAAAATTTATATTATATTTGTTGTTAAATACAACAAATATAATATAAAATTTCCTGGAAGAAACTCTGAAGATTATATGAATTATTTGAAGTATAACAATAACTAGCTATTTTAGTGCTGCTTATGAAAATATTTATTTTCTTATCTCGTGGTTATGTCTATCGTCTATACAATAATTATTATTTAACCTCATAGCGATACGACAAAAACGACATTTAGCAACTTCAACGCGTTATCGAACCTGTGACCTTCGCCGTCGTCAGAACCATTAATCTCTTAGTCTTACTTCTCATAAACAATAAAGCAACAATACAAGTCATTACTTAAACAAAATAACGTTTTAAAACCATTCAAATTAAAGAACAAACGGACAGCGGCTTCCAACACAAACAGACAAATTATTTCACTTACTTACGAAAACAACGCCAATTAATATGACTATAACACCTCGTACGTCACTCGAAAATTAACCTTATTGTTTATAAATAAAGTTCAATATTCCCTGTCAAGTGGTAGCCGTCTGCAGAAAGGGTCTAACTCAACAATAAAATACTTTTGGTTAGCCGCAACTCAATAAATACTTCATAGTATCGGTTTGAGGGTGCTGCCTGGATGTCCGGCCTTCGATCTCTTGCCCTCCGGGGCGCCCCCTACAGGCCAGGGTTACGTGCGATTTGAATTTCGAACTTAGATACGTTTCAATTCAAAATTATTACTCATTTCAACATTCCGTTGTGAAATTTTCTATAAGATATTTATCTAACAGTCCACAGCCTTATTGATTCAATGAAATAAAAAATTGCGTGTTTTCAGTTTTGACTAGCTGTGCCTTGTACGCCTTTGAATATAACAAAAAAAATTGTAGCCTAAGTTAGTCCCTATTATATCAGTTAGCCAGTGAAGTTCCCGTCAAAATCGTTCCAGCTGTTCCAGAGATTAGCCGGAACAAACTGACAGACAGACCGACAAAAAATTGTAACAATTATGTATATTTGCATTGAGTAAAACTATTTTAATATTACAAACAGACACTCCAATTTTTATAATATGCATAGATTAAAGAAAACTCCATAGCGCCATATTGGATTGTAATAAAAATACTGACGGACAGCTTTAACAAGAGGCACGACCTTGTCGCTATAAATATAATTTTATATATTTCTTTGTCAATGTTATGTATTGGTTCGTCTACTGGAAGATGTTTAATTTTTTTTTTTAAATATTTTGTCATACAAACAATAAAGATAGTAAATATTATGCCTAATAAAAAACCTTTTTGCTGTTTTTGAAATTTATTTAATCTCTGACTTAAATAGTTAAATGAGATTAATAATGATCGCTTTATTAAGTAGTCATGATCGCGTTTAAAGTCATCCCGGGTACAAGGGTAAGATGTCCACTAAGAGGTGTTTTATCGGAATGATCCCGGATTACTTGCGTATCCCGTCACGGGCCATCGCCTTAATTGGGGTCAATAGTTCCCGGACAAGCAGTTAGTTTAACTACCGACTTTGTTAAATAAGGGTTTTCTAATTTGCCCTTCATATTAACCATAATATATTGCCAACGAAACCAGAGATCTTTTTTAAACGAACTTCGAAGTTTCCTTAAAGTTTTGTATATTTTATATTCAAATAGTTTCTGCCTGTGTATAAAGAGGAGTGGGAAGGGGAGGGGGAACCCAACAGGTAGCTTTAAATACCCCGGGATAGCGTTTATGCATATATTACTAGTTAAAGTGTAAAAGCGTAACAAATAAACAAACTAACATCACATTTATAATATTAATCAAGATGATATTTACTCTGAAAAATAATATCTCAATTACTTTTTTAAATACAATTAATAAAAAAAAAAACTAAAAAGCGATTTACTAACACGTAACATTTCTATTGAAACATTCACCGATACAAAAAGGGCTTAACTATAAAATCATAAAAAAATATCATCACACAAATTTATATCGTCCTACGTTTATATAAAGTCGTTATTCGTCTAAATATTCGTAAACACGTGCAATACGTATGAAAGGTTACCGGATATCGCTTATTAATGTCGACTGGTCCGAGCTATCGCCAATAAAGATGATTTGACCTCGTAATGTGACAGCTATGACAACTACAATGCGATGGAATCAGTTAAAATGGTCATTCGATTTTCAAATCGAGGATATGATGTATTACGTCACTGTCCCACCGCTGGGCAGTCACATGGCGTTGCATTACAAGTTTATTTGTAAACTTCACTAATCATTAGAGATCGTTCAGATTAATCCTTTGTTCAATACAAGACGAAAAATCTCATTCTAAATTTAAAAAGATCAGTTCGTTATATAAGTCAAAATAAAACATTTACCTAAGTTATTGTACATTAAACTAATTAGCAATTAAATTAAAATCAAGGACTAAGTTATCTTACGTATCGAATATAAAAAAATGGCGTATAAAATACATATAGTTTCGAATCGCATAATAATTTGCAATTACACCTCATAATATCAAATTAAATTTTGATTAGTAGTCTGTATTTGTTTTATATTTTTCCATTTGAAATCTTTTCTTATCACGAGTTCTATAAATAAGTTAATAAAGTCCTTAGTGGATATACGAGAAATGCGATTATAGTCTTAATTATGTGTACATAGACACTACATTGGTGTACATTATTAGAGGGAATGATGTACGTGGAGCATTTAAAACGTTATTTAATGTTAATCAGTCAACACAGAGTCTGAGTGTGTTTCTATTGAGTCGTGTATGAAGTCAGTAAAAAAATGTTTGTATATCTTGATCGGTTTCATTGCTACATGCTAATGTTTTTTGTATGTCTGTACTGTTTTATTACTCTTGTTGTTGTTATATCTGATTCTATAATAGTTAGGCAAGAGTTTTTGTATACCTATATGAGTAAATACAAATTTTCCTAGTAAAGCTATATGCTTCTCTTTTTTTAATCTACCACTCATATATGTTTTGCTATGGTGGTAAGGTTTGAAAAGTGAGTATTATAGAAGTCACACAGAGGATTCGGTATCATCTCATGGTGGCAGTGACATTTAAAGAAATATAATAACAGTAAGGTCCGTTTCTATAAGTGGTGGTAGGTCCTTAAGCGGCTTAATTGACATTGATTTGATGGTATGTGTACCATCATCGGTGGTAACTTTACAATTATATTGTCATGTAATCCCAGAATCTAAAAGTTGAATGAACAAATTAATAATCTCTTGCATATTGACCCTAAAATATTGCAGAATACACCTGTTGAAACGTGGAGCCATTATTTTTGAATTTCTAATATTACGACAAACTCTTTGTGTCCAAGAATATCTGTCTTAAAACGGCTCTACATATATTGGTTACTTGTAGAACCACTTTCATCCACCATACTAGGCTGATCTTCAGCATCACAACTGTTACCCATATCATTCAACACTTTAGGTACACCAAATATCCAAACGTCGATATAACTTTTAAACTATTATGATATTAGTATTAATTTAAATAATTGTATTTAACTAACATGACTTTATATTTATTAAATGTTAAAAAACAGTAAGTGTTGAGTTTCTTGCCGGTTCTTCTCGGTAGAATCTACTTTCCGAACCTGTGTTAGCTTCACTTAATTGTAAAATGACGATTCAAAAGTGCTTGTAAAAGCCAACTTGAATAAAGTTTATTTTGATTTGATTTGATTTGAAACTCATTACAACTCTGAGTGAACTATTTACTATAACTCTTTTTTTATTTTCTAAATGGCTATAAAAGTCACAAATATCTATTATCAAAGAAATGTGAGTTCGTCGATATAATTAAAGTCCATGTAGGTACCTACCTAACCTTTGGATTTATTTTACGATCGCCATAAACTTCAGCATTGTAATGTTATTTTTATAATTGTGTGTCCAGAATAAAAAAAATCTCCGGTATAACTAACGACTTGGACGGACAAAATCGTTTCATCTCATAATATTTGAAGATTAGTTAATTTCCTACTAATGGTAGGTCTGTGATGGAATACTATGTATGATGGTAATCAGTAATGACAGTTCGTATTGTTTTATGGACCTCTTAAAATATATCAATATATATGTGAGTAAGTACAAATATCACATCAATTCAACTTGTTGTGACTTTGTTTTATACTATGTAATGATAACTAAAAAGACGTTAAAAATTGACAAACATAATACTTTATTTAAATCTTGTACGTTTAAATTCAAGTGTTCGAAATTCGAATTAATACTCGGCCGTCACATGTATCATCCATTATTTACGTTTCGAGATATTTCTAGTTCAGAAATAACACGTTGAGCGTAAGAAAAATATACGAGCGATAGAGACGACATCATAAAATGCATCTGTGATTAAAAAAAATGATTTATTTGTTTTTCTTAATTTCTGACTTACACCACTTCCGTCTACGGATTGAGGTATGTTTTAATTTACGAGCCGTTGTTATCTTGGTTTAGTTTAGACGCTATGGATTAACGAGACAAAATATACTGACAGAATTATAGTATATGTTATCGAAGTTATTAATTAATGTATGTTATTGTTACGTCGTAACATTTTCCTATGCGAACATCTCAATTTAGTGAAAAGGATTCCTTCGAAAAATATTTCATTGTCATATTTAAGATACCGTTGAAGGCGACCTCTAGCGAGCGAGTCGGGAATATTATTGCTTACAATTGAGAAAAGAATGCGCAGATATTACAAAGAAAACCCTGTCTTCATCTCGCGACGACAGGGACGCGTATACGCGAGGAGCATACGAGTGAAAAGGACAACGGCATACCCGATAACACGTCAATACATTCCTTGCTGATGTCGCACAGGAATACGAGCCGTATTTGAAAGAGATAAAGTTCAATTTCGAGTGAACTCGCTAATGGAAAACCGATACCGCATCAATATATTTTACTGCGCATACATGCGAGCGATATTCAGAGTTGTTGTAACGGAATAAGGTTGAGAATGTATTTTTTCGTGTTCTTAAGAAGGCGTTCTCGATATCTTGTAAGATAGTGAGGGCGTTCGGAACCGATCGAAGGTCGATAGATGTTATTGGAAAGTGGTCTTTATTTTATCTGTGGAAGAGGCGACAAGGCGTGCCCGGGACACGCCCATGTCTTATATGACGTGAGGTTTTCTTCCAACTCCGATAATATCCTTATTGGCTGATATTTTTATTGGTTCGAGGACTTTTTATTTTACGAGAAAATATCTAATGGGAAACCTCCTTTTTCAGGTACGTTATGAGGATGCTGTGTCTCTTTAAGGTAAATTAGATTATATGGATTGACATTTCATTTAACTTTCGTGAGGAAACTTACACATTTTTCTTTTAAGTAAATTACTCCTAATGAAATAGACATACTTACATATATATAATCTAGTTATAGGCAGGTATACTACAGTAGGTATAGTTAGTTAGTTTAATGTAAAAATGTCTGAATCTGAATCGAAGCTTGGACTTGCAAATCGCAAGGCCTTGTATTGTTGCAATGGGTTTATTGAAATCCATTATAACGGTGTTCGAAAAATATAATCCGAAATTCAAATTCGAAAAAAGAACGCTTTGACATTTCATTTCAAATCGCTCTCCGTTAATTCGTATTGAATTACAACCGCTAACAATTCCCGCCAAAACAAAGCTATAAGCGAATAATCGGGATAAAACAATAAAGTACCTACTACGTTTTAAAATAATCAAACATGCCTGCATTCTAGTTGGTGCGAATATGTTCTAATTTTAAAATTGAATGGCTAAGTCCGAAGCAGATTTCAATAGATTTCAATAAGGGATTTTGACATATATTTGTTGATTAAATCAAAATGTATTTAACTTAATTAGATATCAAAATTCAAACAATTCAGAGATATGGTACGTAGTCAATGAAATGACAACGAAATTCCATGAATTTCAATACCTGTATTGAATAAATAAAAACCCGATTTAATCGATTTTTGTAAAGAACCCTAACCGTTCGAAACTCAAATGAAGTGAAAGACGCCGATTAAGATTTTCGAAAAAAGAACGACCGTTCATTATGCGTTCGGATTTTAAAACAATACAGCCATTCAGGCATTGGCCTGTTTGAATATAGAATGTGACGGACAGTTCCGGGCAGGCTTTTAACAGTTTATTTTTTTGACAGTTTATTTTGGTTTATGGTCCAATTCTCGTTACCCTCCGGTATCGCCTGTTTTATTATTTAACTACGAACATCTGACCAATATTCATATTAAATAATTGATAAAGCAATGACCGTTACGTTGTACTTGATACGAGATTATATTCGACCTATTTAGAGTTATGTTTATGTTTAATAGATAGGTATCTATATGTAAAATAAAAGGTAAATTTACCTGGTAGACTATTGCTTGTCCATTATTAGTTAGATATCTCATAGTGAGATAACATTCATTGAATTAATGTACGCACATAAAAAAATATCCTAGGTAGGTATTAAAGTCATGGGTAGGTTGTGTAGGTATGATTTAGTGTTAGTACAAATTATTTGTGCTTCTCAATACCTATAATTCTAATACGAAAGTAAACTTTTACAGTTTGGTTTTTTACTATTGACATTGATAATTATTCTCAGACCAAACTCTATCATTCTAATAAGATCATCATATCATCGTGCAATATAAATTTATGGGTAGGTACTAAGATATAGATAAAAGTATTTTACATGTATAAACTACCTACCTATAGCGCTGTCTTCATATGACACGTTTCAAACAATAATAAAGTGCCATCATTTGTCGTCCAATAAATAGTTTAATAAAGATTTATTGACAAAAAAGCCTCATAACCAAGGCCTAGGACTAAACTATAAGTTATAAGTCACAATTGTACAACAATGGCAATCGACAAAAGGTGATCGTAACGCGTATTCAAAATGGAGTCATTTATTCGGATCCGATATGGCGTCGGAGCAATTTGTGGGCAACAGTGATTGATCCCGGCGATACATCACTCGCTTTTTTCTATGAAAAATTGCCATAATCGACTTTAAAACTCATTAGGGCCAAGACAAAGGAACCCGCCATTCGTCTAATTTGTTCCTCGATCGACTTGATTGAGTTTTTTTTTATTAATAAAAAATTGAGCTATTTAATCTGTAGACATTATAATGTTATTAATTTAGTCGCTTTTTTTACTGAGATCCGTAATTTTAGGGTTGTTTTTGTGTTTCAATGACAGATGCAAATTAAAAAAAAAAAAACAATATTAATAATTGTCATGTATTATAACACCCGTAACAATGCAAGCGGATTGAGCTCTGGACTCTGACAGCTCATGCCACACTAAAAAACAAAACTATGCATTGTAGACTCGCGCGCATTTGTCCTCCATCATCGGCGCTACATTCACAATCGCTGACAGCAGGAAACGGCAATAATGCCGCACGGGGGACAGAAATCATAAACAATATTTATAATTCTTAAAAAAAAAATGCGTTCCAAATTTGAATACGAAGCGATTAAAGGTGTGCTCCGACATAAAAGGGAAGTGGAAAAAAAATCGAATCCGTCACAATGCCTTCGATAATTCAAATTGGGATAGAAAAAAGTTTGTCGCCGTCACCATTCAAATTAGACGACGAGATAATTAGGGTTCCGTAGGTCAAGGACTAAAACTTGATGCAACTTTTTTTCATTTCTTAAATACGATAAGTAAGCTGATGCATGCAAAGATGCTTGATAATTCTTATTAATGACAGGAATTAACAGTAATATTTACTCGTCCCGTCAGGTCCTCACCGACTCTGACTTATCGATATTTCGAATGTATCGCTTTGTATTTGAATAAGTGTTACATTAATATTCTTTTGTGATAATTTCGAATTCGGAACGCCCACGCGCTATTGTCTCGCGAGTTATTGGCTCATTAGTGACATGTCGTTTTGTCACGATTTGAATTTTTGATTTTCGAATCGAACGCAATTGATTCATGTACAGAGAAGGAAATGGAGTGAGTGAATGATCTATTTGTTTTGGGCGTGTGCCAGTGCGCGATACTTGGAGGTCACACGGTCATTCAACGTAAAGTTACATTGAACGAGCTTTTATGTTACGAAATGTGTAAGAAAAAAATATCTTTGTTATACATTCAAAGCGTCTGTTAGCGAAATATTACTATTCATTGTTGTGATTGTTCCAATTCGGATTATTATTTTGGTAACATTGATGTTCATAAATCGTTCATTTTATTCTATTTTTAAATTAAAAAACTAAACATTGCAATCGAGTCTCGAATATTTATAATCGATGGACTCGATCCAGGGAGGTCTGACGGAAGGATCATCTACATTAGCATACGTAATTCTCGTCTTCCCCACGTGGGCGAAGGGCATTGTTCAAATATATCTCGGTTTTTGTGACCCTTCGGGAGATACGCGTAACACAGTAGGAATGAATGGATCGACGCTTTTGATTTATAAAAAAATATACAAGATTATTCGATACAAAGGAATATATTTGTATTTTGAAATAAGAGAGTGGATTGTATATGAGTAGGTACCTACTTTAATATCATAAGAACAAAGTACAGTTTTATAAATTGATTTACAAAAGTACTTGTTACGTTTTCACGATTAAAAACTGTTAAACAAAACACTTCAAAGTCCTAACGCTCTATCTTAGCAACTAAATATATAGACAATGTTAAATCTATAAATATTAAACAAAACACAACAATTCAAGTACATTTCGTTAAAAATATAATATAAAAAAAAAACAAATGTCGCATTCCCACTAGAGACATCATTCAAAATAAATCGTACTCGCGTTCCCCAACTCCCAAACAATATTAAAAGAACGTCAGGAACGAATGAACGAATGAAACCATGACATTACCGGTAATCATGCTTTATGAGTTCCCGCCAAAATAGACAATATGGCCGCCGTTGACACGTATCCTTGTGAAAAGTTAAAACTGTCCGACTCTCGTTATTGGCATTCGTATAACGTCATTAATGTGTTCATTAAATTTTTTATCGTTTCTATTCCAAGACGGCTGAATCTGTTATAAGAATATTTCGTTTACTTTTTACATTAATTTATTTTTAAATTGCAAGTTATTTTGATGTCGGATTTAGACTACGATCTTTAGGAATCTGCAGCGAAACAAGCGCCATTGTTTCAGCACCTAAGTGTATACCCGGTCGGGTTATTTGTTTTTGTTTATAGTTCATTGTCAAGCAATTTATTTAGTCTAGGAATCGTATATCAGATATTACCAACGTTATCAATACAGACACAGACGTCCCATTATTAGTCATTATCGTTAATTTCCGTTCAATATAATAGCGACATTGTAACCGTCACAAAATATTTTATCAATAGCAACATTGCGATATTTCGTTTGAAATTAGAATCAGTACCGTATCCGTTTCCGTTCGATATTTAAACTGCGTGTTCGAATTAAGAACGCGTTCCAAATAGATGATAAGCGGGAATGAATTAGAAACAATTGAATTCCGCGGATGCGTTCGAATTTCGAAACACGTTTTAAAATTGAAATTTATTAAATTAGAATGAAACATTGTTATGAAGCACCTGAACCGTAGTGATTTTTTTTGCGTTCGGAAACAAGATAGCAAGGGAAGAAGCAATAACCATTAAAAGCTTGCGGAGGGCCGTTCAAAAAGTTTTCTTTTCAATAACGCGTCTAATATTCAAATGAGAGGCACTAAGGCGAGGAATTCTTAGCGATATATCATCGAAGCTAATCAGATTTTTCCTTGCAACGTACATTTCGTAAATTTTCCGGAGATTAAATGGGGGGTAGTTATGGAGCCGGGATAATTTAATTGTTCCATTAAATTTAAATACAAATTATGTATTGCATATTCTTCCTAATAAATACTTTGATCAGTTCCACTTGTTTTACAATGTCGTTGACAGAAATATACTTCACTAACCGTTTCATTTCATAAGTGATATAAAAAAAAATCTTTCGTGTTCCGACTCTACCAACAAAGAGCAGTAAAAAAATAAACAAAAAAAAATCGAATCGTCTTAAATTCTAAACTCGCTATCGGTAATTCAAAATACGAACACAATATCAAGCGAGCCCGACCAATCGCGTCGCTTGGCGAACTCTCAATACTCCGGAGCGCCATAAAAAATAATTTAAATTGCTCTTACAGTGACTTCGGTATCGCGGGACATTTGCATACTAAAATAATGCAAAAATCTATGCGCGGAACGCACTCGCCTCGTTTCCTTTCTCACCCGGCGACCGGCGCTAACAAATGTCGCTATGCACTTCGGAATATTTTGTCTTTATTTGTTCATTTCAATTGTAGATTTTTGTCTAAGCTGTAGTTGCGGGATATTTAAATATTGCTACACATTTCGTTCATACCTACTACTCATTGTTATTTTTTTATATCATAATATGACTACCGCTTAGATACCAACCTATTTTTAGTTATGGTAATGATTACGTGTACATATATATTATCTAATATTAACATATTACGTAATTAAAATATAATATTTAAATACTAAAAAGTTAGTTATAAAAATAATTTAAATTCTGTTTTGATGTAATTGAGTATTAAAAAGATAGACATACACAATCTCCATCTATCGAGCAATGGAGACGAGCCTGAGCATTAGACGCGTGGGGCAAAGAAATTTTATGTGTTATTTTTTTCTTGTTTTGAAATATGCGCGCCGTTAGGTTATTTATGGCCTCCATAGAGGTTATATTTCGGGAAGTAATGAGGTTTCGTTCGGAAAGGGCAATTTGAATGTGCGTAGATTGAGTCGTTAGGCGCTCATCGGTTACAGCACTTAGGAGTTTCCTCGTTCCTGAACGTTCGCTCGATCGTGCGATTTAAAATGTGGCAGAACATTAAATTTATATTTTTCGAAAATAGAACGTTTTTGAAAATGGATTGATTCCGTTACAGAATTCACTTTAACGGTTTTAATATGGATTGGATGCATTCAATTTTATACTAACTAATAAGTAACTATTGTATTATTTAATTAAACATTCATTATTGTCTAAAATGACACAGAATTATTTATTATTGATGGTAATAGTTATTATAGCAATAATGATTCATTAAATCCAGTTATAAACTGAAAGTCATTATATCCGGACACGGTAGATAAAACACACCAAACCCACCAGATGAAGATCCGATAACGAGTTATAAAAAAAATAACTTCAACCGTTATTTATTTTTATTAATTTAACAATTAAACGTTGCTAAGTGTACCGTGACAAGTTCAACGTACGCTTTCGATACCAGAGGGCCAAAATTTTATATTTCGAATGTTCGAATGTATGTTGAAAATAAATACAAGTGTTCCGTAGGATATTGTTCTATTTTTGAATTAATTATTTAATTCATTTATATTTTCTCTCTAAAATTAATTAAAGACTTGAATAAAGTTACATTTCTTTACGAATAATATTATGAACGTAACATTTTGTGATTGTTTCACAGCCGTTTATCGAAACTCCACGCGGTATTCTAATCATAATTCGAATTTCGAATGCGTTAATTTAAATTTACGCCGCATGTAATTCTAAATTCAAAATTGTATTAATACGAACAATAACCGCTGAGCGCATTGAATGTCTGAAACAATAATTTTTCTCATAAAAAAATTGATCACTCGTTAACCAATAATGAACTTTAATTACAAAGATGTACGTCTTAAAATTGTTTAACGATGCGCTTCGTAATCGCGATCATAATACAGATTAATGATAATTAATTAAAAAATATGTATTCAAAGAGCTGTTGGTTTCCAAACTTGAAGGCAACGAATCGTTTCGCTCCATATAGAATTAGGCTTTTTTTATAATGTCATATTTTAATTAATACAATCACCTTAAATATACCATATATATTAAAATTATTAGAAATTATCTGTAAATTAAAAATAATTATTGACGGGAACATTATTAGAAAACATAACTTAAAAACAAGTTTTAAAATTAATAATAATCTTAATTCAATACCGACGATTAATCTCTGAGACATCAGTTACAACTTCAAATCGATCCCGTACTTTCTCACGTACAATATTAATATGCAAATAATTAAAACCGATCAAACCCTCACCTTAGCATGTAGGTCAATAAATTAAAAAAAATTTAAAACCAGAAACCAGTCCGAGTATCCGATCGTGCATAAATCTCTCACCCCCGATTGTTCTATGATTTATTCTCGAACTTGCATATGCTAATGCGGGATAAATATATTTTCTCAATAATTATTCGATATTATTTTCGAATCCGGTTCACTTCGGGTGTTTAATATGCGAATAATAATTAGTGTTTCCTCGTTTTTCTGTCTGTTTCTCACGAAAGGGTGCGGGATCAGGACTTCGTTGTTATCGGGGGTCATGTCTTGTCTAATTATTCAATAATATATTCAATTTATGCATTTGTATTATATTTTAGATTCAATTCCATTAATGTTCAAATTTCGATTTTTTTTTTAATTTACTGACTACAGTCAACGTATTAACAGTATAATGACTTATATCGATTATTTTACAGTTCTCAAGTTACTTTCTTAAATAACAATATGCACAAGCTCGCAGGGAATTCTTATATTTACGTGCTCAGTATTTCGGAGACATTAAATTATTCCTAACACTTCATCTGCTCACGATATATCGTTCTATATCAAAACGCAGACATGAATGAGAAACGTCCCATTATTCATTCTTAAGCTAGATAAGTAAAGGTGCATTATAAAAAAACCATTTCCGATATTCGTATTATTCACGAGACTAAACATCAATACATTGACATCTGGCCTCGAGGGTGAATTAACCCTAATCTTATCTGAGATGTATACAAAGACGCATCATATATTTAAACCTGTTTTACCGATTGATTCCGATATTAAATGTCGTGAATGGGGTCGGTTATTTGCATATGATTTCTTTGGCTATGCAAATGTTAGTTTCGAAGGAGCCAGAGAGCTTGGGAGCGTTATGTTAATTACAGAGATAAGGAGCTATGCGTTTATCTGTGCGTCAGTTGCTCGCGCGCGTCTGATGCGACGAGGTGTTCGAATTTTGAACTTGTCAATCTTGACAGCGCGCGCTTTTCACTATTTTTTTTTTTACAACTGAAAATTCGGATACGCGTATAAATATTTTTAAAAAACTGTTATTTAATTAATTAGTATTTCTCATGTTAGTGTATTAAGTGTAAATGAATTCAAAGTGCTTCGTATTCAAAAATAAAAATTATGAAAATTCGGAATTATTATATGGAGGTGAGTTTAAATTTATTTAAGACAATTTTGTTTACGTAAAAAACTAATTATTTTTAAAGACAGCTATTACGTTGTTTGAATTTATTAATAGGCTTTATAACGATTATTTATTAGGTTTTAGAGTTTGATTATTACCCACTACCTTTAATTTTATATGTTAGAATATATTTATAAAATATATTTCATAGTACTTATTTTTTTAATTAAACATGTTATCGAGAAATTGCTTTAATTAAAATACAATTTTTAAATTTTTAGACTGTGAAGACTTGAAATCTTTATCGAAATTGGTTCAGTAATTTTTAAGGTCAAACAAAAATTAAAATAAATAATTAAGCAAGTCTGTGTTTACACCATTTTACATGGACTTATATAAATACATAAAATCGAATATCAAAAGGGGCATTGTACACATTTGTATATATTATAAATAAACTTGTTAAATTGCTTGGATACTTTATTATATTCAGATCATTATAAAAAGACGAACGCTTTCATCGATACTAATACCTACTTACCTACCAACTATAAATACGAAAGTAACTCTTGCTCTTTCACGGCCAAAATCAAAATAAACTTTATTCAAATAGCACTTTTGAATCGACGTTTTACAAAATCGTTCTAAGGGAAAAACCACTAAACCGGATTTGATAACATATTATGTACTTCCAACCACAAGAAACAAAATGGGCTCCCATTTTGTATCTAATATTTGAAATCAAAGAAGCCATTTATATCAATAATAATTAGATATTATAAAGTACGAATGAATAACACAAACATAACATAAGACTTACTCTCGGTACACACGATGTTGCCACACAATTAATTATCTCGGGATAAATTTATCATGAAAATTAGAAAAAAATATTATGTAATGTTTAGATATTATATTGATTTATTTTATTAGGCTTTATACAAATTATATATATATGATATTAAAAAGTTCAGAGTCACTGATGATATTCTTACTGATTCTTCTCGATAAATTTTACATTTCGAACCGATTGTAACATCATACAGAATGTGATACAAAAGAGCTTTTAAGAGCTTTATAAATGTATGCTTTTTTGTTTATAAATGATAAACTTGAAATAACAAAAAAAATATATAAAGTATGAAGATTATGTCGTGATGTTAGACTAAATAACCTTTTAATTTTGCTTGTATTTTAATAAAAAAAATTCTTAAGACATTTTTGAATTTCGAATTTGGGAGCAGGAAATGTGTCTCATGTTGTTGCTGTCGGTACAGCACGCAGTCAGCACGCATTAAAATTGATCAACACATAACGACGTTATCCACATAATGCGGACCCTACTCAGCGGTCACTTCGACAGCGGTTGCCAACCTTTTCCAAATTTCCTACACCCCCCCCCTCTCATTTTCAACCCACTTTTTACGTCAATGTTTTTCTATAGAAGCCACGTATAAATGAATGCCGAGGGATATCAAAACATCTCCTATCGGGGAGGGAAGTTTTTAGGGAAAAGGATTATGTAGCGACAAGGATGCCCTTTAGAACGTGATGTGGGGAGGTGACTCGCCTAGTTTGTTTTTGATCGCTCGTTAGATTTATTGAAGCATCATTTGGACAAGTCATTAACTTACGATTTCGATACATCGACAAACATACGAAAATGTATTATATGCTTATATAAATAAAAACTAATTTAGGTTTAATTATATCACTGTACCTGCCCTTGATATTATAAACTGCTAGAAGATATAACATCTAGATTTCTTGCTTCCACTGGTGACGACAGCGCTGATACGTTTTTGCCCAGGGAATTGGAGTAACGATTTAAAGGGGAAATTCTGCAAGCATTCTTATCACCATTCAGTAGTAGTCTTAATATACGATGTTATTGTTTTAAAATAGACAAGATTTCAATTGGTATATATTCAAATCAACAAAGTATGCAAAACATATATTTAAGTTTACAGCGTTATTTCTAAAGCTCACACTTTTAAAACCTTGAGATTTTTCTGCTAATATTAATTCTTCATATTGACGTACGCTAAACTCGCCTCCGGGGTTAGGGTGTGAAAGGGTGACCGATGGGGGGGTGGAGGGGGGTCAGATAACGCGGGAGACATAAAGCGTAGGAGATCGCTAATTCATCATAAGTTAAAGGGTTTTTATGTACGCTCTCTCGGACGATACTCTTTGTACGGTGTGCAAAAAAGGTTGGCGATGTCTGGAGCGATAGCATTCGGGATTAAAAAAATCGACGCCTCTCAAAGGCTAAACGTAGATGAGTTATTAATTAACTTTTAGGGAAAATTCAGGTCTAAAGGATTTAAAGGACAGGATGAGTACCTACATTCATTGCACTGATCATTTTGTACTGAAAGTTTTGGCTTCGGATGTTTTTTGATAGTCACTTAAATAAATACATTTGAAATGTTCTATTGTTTCTTAAGTGCCAGTTCCAGTGTTGCCTACTGGGCTTTCACGTGCTTAAGTATATAGTGTCTCTCTGTCGTGCGTTGAAGGGATATTGAGTTGACCTGCTAACGAATCGTCACCAACAATTTATACTACGATAACTCGAATTGAAGTGAAAATCGTTTAATTATGCCAAGTTGCTTAAAATATGTTATTTTATATGTATTTAAAAAATAGTACATAAAATTATAACTTTTATAAAAATCCCTAAAGGCAATTTTGATGTCAATTATTATTATTAGCGGAGTGTACAAACTCTCCAGTTAGGATAGTATCAATTATTGGTGTCGTAGTCCCAAGCCTCTAGCTTACCAGTGGAACAGGCTATATAACATATACAGACATAATTAAAACGACTTATGTTACAAGTTTTCGCGCGACGTATAAATTGGCTCAGGCATTACACGACATCCCTCTCAGGTCGAGTTCAAAAATCGGGAATCGGTTATCCAAGTGAAAGTTACCCGTGTTGAATTGTCGAGTTCACAAATCAGACGCACGGTTAAAGTTCGTGTATTCGTTTTTTTAACTTTCAAACTTCGCCGATGAAATGAAACGATTTATCGGATTTCCGATACAAAATGTGACTGCTCACATATGAATACATTGTTAGTAACAATAAATAAATATATATCTATATTATTATTATAAATGTAGTGACTATTTCTGCTGTCACTCTTTCACGACCAAACCGCTGAATCGAATCCGATGAGATTTGGCGTGAAGCAAACTTGAACTCCAATGAAGGACATAGGCTACCTTTTTGACATATGACAACATATATGATGATTTTTTTTTAATTTTAAAATATCTAATGAACAAGCATAATATGCTGCTTCAGACGAATGTTAAGCCATCGACCGAGGGCTATGTGAAAAGAAACGTCATGCTGTGGGGCGCTTCACTGATAAAATGGTGAAGTCTTAGACCGTTGACCAAAATACTGCTTGAAGACAGGCGCTTGTTATATTAAGGCTTTGCAGCATACTTTATTATTTTAGTATTATAATAGATATGACTCCAGCGCCACCTGTTGTTCGATGAATTTATAAAAATGTAACTTAGTATTAATTAATTAAAGTTCAAAATAGAACTAGCAGTTATTAATCAGGTATGTAGGAGAACCATTACGCGACGGATGGTTTAATAAGGCCTGTCGTAAGTTCAAACCGTGGTGTGTCATCGATTCGCGCGCCGTTAGGAACGCGATCCGTTTCTAATTGGGTTCAGATTCTTGACTCAGTCCGGTACGAGAATAGATTGATTCTTTTTTTGTTCGACGCGTCTAGATGCTGTGCTCTTGATATCTTTCTATCACCTGATGGATTTACTAACATATTTGATAATAACATATATATTGAATTTATAGTATTTAAATAATTGCGGTTTTAAATTTTCGGATATAAGATGAAAAAAAAATGTGAGGTAAATCTGGCTCTGTATTCTTCGGTCTAAGCGTATTAATTCGTGTTTAAATTAAAAAAAAAAAAAAACATCTTCCTCATACAAACTCATATCTGTTATCAAGCCAAGCATAATTCATAATATCTTAATTCATCACTCGTATTCGTATTCTAAAATATATCGCACCATAGATCGCCCTTCCAAAACCTTTAAGCAAGTCCCGAGCCGGCGAGTATTTATCAAAATCCATCCTCAATTAATTCTATTTTGTTAAAATCCAAAACTTCACTTTTAATCCGATCGATCCCCATTAATACCCCTTTCCCTTTTACGATACTTATAATTGCATCATAGTATATTGATCTAGTTACGCGAATCGTGTTCGAAGCAATTCGTTAGGGTGTGAATAGCTTGTGAAATTCATAATTAAATATTGTTTAATAAATTGTTAAATGGATTTGAATTTCGTCGCCTCTAATAAAGTTTAAGGAATACTTTAAAATGTCACACAATGATATCTGTGTATTTAAATAATCGCTTTTAAGAAGTCTGACTCTGAATCTGAAAGTATTATTAGTCAATTCACGGATATATCAGACGCTAAAGCTAATACAATATCATATTATATTATATAAAATATGTATAAAAACTAATTAATAATTCGATATATGAATTCCACATAATTGAATATCAGTGTTCGCTTTTAATATATTTGTAAAAACTAATTGGAAAATTTGTATTAATGAAAAGAATTTCTCAGAATTTTAAAATTTCCAGGAAAGTCAAGCGATCTAATTGGCATATTATTATAACCTTTCGTATAGAAATGTATAACCGATGCAAGAAAACCCGCGTGCGACAACGGGTCCCAAACCGAACCGATCTCCACCTTTGGAGGGGGGGTATATAATTAAAAGGCTAACAGAAAATCGTGAGTAACTTAATTCTGATGCCTATTTGTATCTCATCGGCGCGCCCGGAGTTTCGGAAAGTTTGCTCCAAGTTCTGAACTCTGTCGTTCGGTAATATTTGCAGCGCCGACTTTTAGTTCGTTTCGTTAATTTATAATTACACTTAATTGGTTATCTGTCTGTTTTGAGATTAGCTCCGGGGTATCAGCGGCCCGTGACGGCTGTTTCGATACGAATATTGATAATTCTCATGATTATCGGAATAAATAAAAAATAGACCATAGGATTTTCTTCAGTTCATCTGTTAAATACGTTTGCTTTGTTTTATTTAAATAAAAAAAGAAAAGTTTAATAATACCTTCCATTTAGTATATTGTTGTAAGGAAATGAAGTCACACAAACAAAAGTTTCATGATATAAGCAAACAGATTAAAGCATTAATAAGTACAGTACGCAACGATACCTAATGACGCCCTCTCAGTACAAAACGCATACTCAATCAAAGGGTTAAAATTCTAAATAAATTCGACGATCAAAGAAACAATTAGTCGAGACGAAGACTATTTATTTCAGTGGATCGACACGCAGACGTTCGACCGTGGTGATGTATAGTGAATGGGATCCATTGATGCGCGTGCGCCGACAGCCGCGCGCTTGGACCGCTGCCATCTTTGTTTCAAATGTCGAATCCATTTGATGCGGTCGTGTGTCGATTTTTTTTTTGTCGTCCGTTGATTTAATGTAGGTTATCATAAAATTAGAATGCGTTTTGATTTACTGATCATTCATTAAACTATATAGCTGTCATATTGAGTTTGTTGTTGTAATTTGAATTTGGAACGTCTTGAGATAAGTGCATACGTTTTAAGGTGCGCTCACATACTACGAGTAACCAAGATGTTCAAAATGTTCTCTGTCTGTCATGATAACGTTCACTAACAAAAGTGTGGCCGCAGCCTTGCCCTTCTTGGAAAGTCATGAAAAGGATTTTTTCCTTTAGCTTATTATTAAGCAATAACGTCATTCCAATAGCTCGTATAGAATATGACAATATTTCTCATTTCTTAAATATTGCAATGTCGCGTCACAAAGGTTTTTCACGAATCAAACGCCCTTGTGACGCGACTTATTAAGATTGACGTCGCGTCAAATAACAATCACCTCAGACATTCAATGGAAAACATGAAAAAAAAAATAATAACAAAAAAAAGTTTCCATGTTATCATTTAAATCTTTACGAGATGATTTTTAAAACCGCGTAATAAAAACTCTTTCCATGCATATTATTTGTGAAATGTTGCCTATAATATGTATATGTATTGATTTCAGAAGGTACATTATGGTTGGCTCGAATAGTTAATGCTGTTAGGTTTAACTCCCGAATAGGTGAATGCTCGAAAGAATAAAAAAAAGCAAATGACCTGTCAAACAGACAATTAGCCTTCCTCAAATAAATAAAAAAAAACAATGGGGGTTAAGTGCGCAGATGTAATTCTAAAATGGCTTTGAATTAAATGTTCTAATTTGTTTAAACAAAAGCGTTATCAACAATACATTAGAGACTCACGCGCAACCCGTGATCATTCTCAGATCGCATTTAAACAATATTTAAACCATCTCATTAAGATGCGCATCTTTTCGCACGCATTGTCTATGTACCGTTGTCTGGTTGGTCCAAGATTCGAATCTATCTAGCTACTCAATGTTACGCCCCGTCTGCCAGTCGAAACTTTATCAGATACAGCGCATCCGATTAAGGTCAGAAACAGTTTGTCTTGATACACATTCATATTTACAAATGTTTATTTTACTATCAAATATGTCCATTAAAAACAAAAAGGTCTAGCGTTTGGTTAGCGCCGTAGAATCGTAAGTAAGTACATTGTTTTTAATCAAAACTTAGTATGTCAAGTCACCAAACTTTCCTCCTCTTACAAAAATAACTCTAAAGTCTTAATATATAGATTAGGCAAATTAATTTAAACATCGATAGAACTCGACAAAACAATCGATAAATGACATCTGTCAAATTCGAATTCGATAGAGAAAAAAAGCAACAACAACAAAAAGAATCGCCAATTAAAATCTCGTTCCGTTCCCTCTATCGAGTAAGTTATCGTTCCAATATGGCAACATTTCTAATAAAACAAACAAACCTCGAATTTCGGTTATTTCAGAAGTTCTAACAATCAAATGATTGTCCCGCTGAGCTCGATGCGGCAACACCTATAGATTTCTGAACTTTGCCCGCCCAACCGATACTGCTATAGACTAGCAATATCTAGAAATGCCAAAGCTTCAAAACATTCACACTGATGATATGTACCATAAAGAAAAAATAGCGTCATTCTTATTCCTAAAGTATGTTCCTAATGTATAATTGGCTTTAAATCCAGATGCAAAATTAGTCATAATTAAAAATAAGGAATTAAGAATTTTAAATTTCGAATAAGATTTCTTTGTGACGTTTCTTAGGGTGTGTTGTGTTTTCCTAATTCTTGATGGTTTTGTATTACTAATAAAACAGTAATTTTCGCACCACATCGCAAAAGTTTGTTTATGTGTTATATTAGTTAAATCAATATATGAATGATCATCGAATCATTATCATTAGTAATGATCTGAAATGTTATCTAATAAAATGATGACTCTCAGAGACAAAGGGTTTTCGGTACAAAACTAAACCCTCGTTGATCATTGACGTTATGCCAGCAGGTGCGAGGTTCGTTCGGTTTTATTGACTCGCCTCCACTCCACTAACTCAATATTTGCTTGTTAATGCACTACACCCACGCCTGCTCCGAGATTTCGTTCATATTTTGCATGTCGAACTATAGATCAGTATAAATATGCAGAAATGCTGTTAAGGTTGTTTTATGATATAACGGCGCAGACTAATTCAAACGTATTGACAGTGATTTATTAATTGTAATGATAATTATAAGCAAGGCATATTGTTTCTAAGTTATGTGACAACTATGACATTAATGTCATATACTTAAGTATCGAGTATCTCATGATAGAAGAAGGTGCCATCGGTCACGCTCCATCAAACACAATGGCACTATTCCGTGCCGAAATTCGAATAACATCCGATTTCATTTTGTAATAACACATAAAACAAACCAATTCCAGAGATTGAACGTCACTAGTCAAACCGCGCGCGAAAATTACCGAAAACACACGAAAATTCAAATGTGGAACGCCCGAATCACCAATCGGATTATCGTTCTACATGTATAAAAGACGAAAATTCGCGCGAGTTCTTACCCCTTCCGTCCCCCCGTGGGGAGGCAGGGGAGCTAATGGCAGCGCCACTCGGATTCATTAGTAAATTAGAAAGCGGATGAGTCCAAAGTTACGAAAATTCAATATCTAATAATGATTAGCTCCGCTCTCCTAATACCTGTCTATCGCCAATAGACGCAAGTTACAAAGCGCCCGTTGAGTTTGTCAATCCGAGTTTGAGTTCGTTCCGAATTATGCCGAATTGAATTATTTAGTTTCCGATTGGATTCTGTTTGGATACTCGTTTGGGTTTTGTGTTTGCGATCTACCTGACTCCGGCTGACAAATTCATGCTTCGCGGCATTTGTTTGTGTGTATCCGAACGTTGTCAATGGCCCGAGTCCGCCGTGTGTGGAGCCGACATTAAGCCGTATAGAATAGATGCGGTCAGCCCGTGTGCACTAGCGCTATCCGCCTCGTATTTTTCATTCGATTTTCAAATATTTTAGCGGCAGATTATTTCGTTGCGAGGCTGTCGAAACGCGTTTCCTTTGCGTTGTCTACGGAATGAGCTTCAAAAATAAAACTCTTGGAAGGTAATTCGATGCCGGCAGTAAATTAAAACTGACATTGAGAGATTAAGAGCTCGTACCTTGAGTGTGTTGTATCGACTGGAGGGAAATAGACAAACATTATTTTTTAATATCGTCCGAATTTACGGTAATTTGATTACGGGTATCTTTTCAATTTATTCTAAATAAGAAGCAGGCTTAGCTATTTAATTTGTGTTCGAAATTTAAAAAAGAATACCGGCGATACACGTGTACTTTATATTGAGACATTTAATGAAAAGAAATATATTTACGGACACAGGATAATCAGAAATATAAATATAATTTAATATCTCGATATAATAATATAAAACCCTCTTATGATTCTTTTGAACGTATCTTTTACGATATTCCTCGTAATAAAGAATAGATACAGATATAAAGGATGGTCAGAGGGAAGCAGACAAAGGAGATATAGGTAAATAAACTTGACGAAACAATTGTTGCACTAAGAATGTATAGACAGGACATGACAAAAAGGAATATTTTTTTTAAAAAATTAAATTTCGAAATCGAAACCAATAATCCGTATAAAGTAACTTGCCCAGCTGTGGGCCAGTGCAAGACTGTTAATGGTGCTGTCAAATTAAAATTAAGAAATGAAATAAATTATTAATACCATGGAATGAAATCGGTGATTTGTCATTAAATCGAAAAATATAGTATTTTCATATTTAACATATGCGCTAATAAAATTTATTAATAATAAAGCGATCATTGCTGAATAATAATATATTGAAATGAAAATATTTTTATTACAAGTGTACAGTTCTATTTCGTCGTTACGTTGAATCGTGCTCAGTAGACCAAAACAGAGTCCCTTAAGCCTTAAACGATTTCAGCTAATACTTTAATAAAAATATTCACAAAGACAATTGGAAAATTTATTCGAAATAACAATGACGCTTGTTTACTTCAGTCGTCTATTATTTCATTATTTTCTTTATAAATTCATCGTCGTTTACTTAGAATTAGATTTATTAAAGAAATATGTACATATATGTATTTACTTTTAAATTTTATATCGAATACTCAAGTCTGTGTTCATTGAGAAAGTTTAATTATTAAATTTAATAGAATATTTAATGCATTATAAATAGCTGTCCAAGACTCAAAAGATATTAAAAAAAAAAGTCATTACAGCTCAAATTTTTACCACTGTGGGACTAATAAAGCCTGTGCTTATAAATAAAAAAATGTAGTATCGCGTATGAGTGTTACCATGATATGATTATAAGTACGTACGAAACCTGAATATTGCAACCCCAAGGGATATTTTTACCACAACTGTAGTTAAACCTTCGATATTCGTACATGAAGGCAAATAAAAACTCAATTAATGAAGCCATAGCCGGCTAGGTATCGAGGGTTCCTCCGGCCAAAAAACATCCTTCACGCCCAAGCATCCTTTATCATATTTATTTTATTTCAATTCCGTACAAATTTAATCCTTTTCCATTAATTAGTGACCGCTCCCGTAATGCGGGCCCCACCCTTCGAGCGTTAATTTTTCTTGGTTCCAAGGGTTACGTCTGGACGCCGAGTGTGGCAGGTCTTGTGTTGGCGGTGCCGCTTTTATCTTTTCATTGTGACATTCTCTGACTGAGGAGTAATTAATAAAGCACAAACGCAATCGGGAAGAGTTATGTATTTAGCATTTCAGTCTGAAGTGTACCTAATTGCATTTACAAATCGTTTCTAGAGATCTCGTTAATTATATATCTATGTGTTTGTCTGTTTGTTGCACTCAAAGATTGATACTATTAGTGCATAATTTATTGACAAACAAACGCAACATTTTTTAAACGACTCTTAACAATTCCAATCAACCAATTAAATTATGACTTTCAGTTGTTACAACATATAAATATGTACAATCCAATACACGAACATTTATTCGTTTTAGTATAAGCAAATAAAAGCTTGCTCATTCTTTTTCTCATTCATAAATGAGAGTTTTAAAGAACATACTAGAATCTAAAAAATATATCTAACGTAACTCAAAGTAGTAGCACGTATGTGTGCGGGCATTATGTTAATTAATCCGTCAGAAATCACGAGAACGCACCAACATTTTCATACATAACTGTTGCCTCGCTAATGTACAAATGTAATCTAAAAACGTAAAGCCGAAATAAAAATTACATTTAATTAAGAGCGATGCGGCTCGCCCAATTAATATGATACATGAAGATGGCTCCTGATAACGGTCTAGTCGTGAATTTCAATGAAACATCCGTTTCTAAATCATAATATAACGCTTTATGGCGATAATGGGCTCGGTTCGGTGAGAGCGACGTTGTCTTATACAGTGTAATTGAGTTGAACCGTGTCCATACATAAACATAGTTTTAAAATGTTCTGACTTGGATCACTATGTTTGAAGTTCGTAATGATGAAGCTTGAGGTATGTTGTATGATAGTGATGTCTGGAATGATTTCCATTCAATTGGAATAAGGATAGATTGGAATTATATGAAAGAGTTTGGGTAACATTGTAAGTTCTTCAGATATGAGTTAAGTTTAAAAAAAGTTGAATATTATAATTACATAGTATAAAACAAAGACGCTTACTGCTTGTCTATCCGTATGTATGCTTAGATTAGGAAGGTTTTTTAAAACATATAGACAATGTAATAAAGAAACACTGATAACTTTCGAAGTTTAATGTGATGTCGTAAATAAACAAATTCTGTAGAATATTTAGTATCAGTATTGCACCCGTGCGAAGCCGGGGCGGGTTGCTAGTATTGTTATAAACGAGGATGTTAGAAAAGTTCTAGCAATTGAAAATTCTTTAACCGTTTGTTTTATTTATTGTTTAAACTGACTCACTCACAGGCGATGCCAATTCTGCGACGTACGTTCCGTTGAAACGTCTTATATCAAATAAGGAAATACTTCAAAACAAAGATACTGTATAAAGTGATGTTTTTCGTTTACGAAGAACTCTAGCTCTAGTTGCTTCACCCGGTTTCACATGCGTTATACTTTATTTTCACTTGATTGGAAGTAATCAGACTGATAGTATAATCTCCTCACTAATATTAATATAGTTTAAAACGATATTGTCTTCAAAGTTATCGAACAGTATTAAGGTGATTTAGACATACAAGTATTTGCAATAGCTGAAATTAATCAAAAAGGGCTTAACTGCAAACACATGCGTACAAAACTAAGTCCTACCTACAAGTATACATTAATTATGTTTTATAGTAGATCTAGTGCATTTGTTTCAACCCGGATTGTACGTCCCATAACAGCCTCGATCTGGATTGAAGCTTCACTGCTGTGTTCCAACCACTGGGCCACATCCGCTCAGCATAATATTAGAAGCAAGTTAATCGCGTTAAATTCATTGAATCATTAACCAAATATACCGCTATTGTAACTACATCGTGAGACTCTAATCTTTGGTTCAAACCGTACGAAACCCGCGATGGTTCATATAGATAAAACTTCTTTGTTAAATTCGTAGCAAGTGAACGAATCTTTGAAGATATAATTGCTACTTATGGTACACTATTTTGATCGTTCTCGTTCAATTTTCGTCTAAACTCGATCTAACACGTGAGTTGGATATCGTCTAATCAAAATGTTTTCACCGCTTTTTATTGCCTTCGTATTATGATTTGAATAAATTAGCGATTTATTTCGTATTTAATTATATTCTATTGTTATGCGTTATGACTTCGAGTGCTTGATGATTATGTATAAGTTCATACGAAGCTAATTAGGTATCTCATCGACACAGACTGGAAATAGAGTCACGTGACTTTTTTCGCCATCACGCTTGAAAGAAAAAGGTATTATGTCCTTTGTAGTGACAGCTCACGAACCATTCGATAATATAAGATATTTGCGAGTAGGATATGTGATCAAACAAAGCTTACTTTGAAGATATAGGCACAGTTGACAATCGGATACTCTGACTGAAATGAAAAATCTGTCAAATCTTGTCGAAATAATAACGAAACCTTCATTGAATTAAATGTTTGATTTAAACAAACGCGAAACGAAAATGACGAAAGTTTGATTAAGCTATCCCAAATTTATTAAATAGAAGTTCGATTGATGAATTCCGATGAAAGGACAGAAATTAATACAGACGCCGCGGGATTGGTGGTCGCATTGTCGGGACGGCATTGTCTGCGCTAATCGTGTTTCATTTATTTGCGCTACAACAAATGCACCCGACCACCTTGAGATCTTGGATACTAGTAGAAGCCCGCGGCTTCGCTCACATTTCAGATTGTTGGTTGTCATGTGCTAGACAAAATAAGTCGCCTATGTCTTTTCTTATAGGCGAGATGGCCCAGTGGTTAGAACGCGTGCATCCGCAATGATTAAGGGTTCAAACCCAGGCAAGCACCGCTGATTCATGTGCTTAATTTGTCTTTATAATTCATCTCGTGCTCTGCGGTGAAGGAAAACATCGTGAGGAAACCCGCATGTGACAAATTTCATAGAAATTCTGCCACATGTGTATTCCACCAACCCGCATTGGAACAGCGTGGTGGAATATGTTCCAAACCTTCTCCTCAAAGGGAGAGGAGGCCTTTAGCCCAGCAGTGGGAATTTACAGGCTGTTGTTGTTGTAGTATGTCCTTTCTTGGAGTTCAACTTTGCTTCATACCAAATTTCATCAAAGTCACTTCAGTGGTTTGGTCATAAAAGAGCGACAAACAGACAGTTACTTACAAATTTATAATATTATAATAATATAGATGTGCAAGCATAACATTTCGTAATGACTAAAAGCATGCTACTGAATAGCACATGGCGCAAAAAACATTTTTGTCTTACATTACAGCATCAATTAGATCAGATCACAAGTTTTACGTCACAATGTAAGAATTACACAATATTTATATTTAATTAATATATAATTAATTGTGGTCTGATGTTCGTACATCTTTAAATGCTAGGTTATCTAATAATAATTTATATAGCAAGTAATATGATGTATTAATCAATGTTTTTTTTTTTTAAATCTAGTCAGTTCACTTATCAATGTGTATGTAAGTTTACCATTATCAACTTAAATGCATTTCTTAAAGAATATTAAACTTAATTAATTGCTTTTAGATATAAAACCTTCTTTGCATCACTTTACTGAAACATAATTGTTGGCTGTGTGCGCTGTCACCGTTGTCAATAATCCTGACTTCTAATACGCATCGAGTATATTTGAATATCGAATATGTTCTTTCCTTTACGTTTTAGATATTTTTTTTAATTACAAACGCAACGTTCTCTCCGGATGATTCCGCATTCGGAACTATTTAAACTAATTCAGCCTCATTCCAGTCCGAGAAATCACTATTGTTTGTTAAAACTAAAATAAATCAATGTCTAATTACCATGGCTGTACTTTCGTCATTGTAATTTGATTCTCACATTAAACCAGTCGGTTGTCGCCACCGTTATAATAGCAATTATAAAATTTCTTCTAATATTTGATGTTTCGGTTATTTTTAATTATCCGAAATTATTTTTATTGCATCTTTATGTTACGGTTCACACAATTAAACTCGCTCCTCGATCTGGACGTATGTAATTGAATGGGCATACTTGATTCTTAATGAATAACCGCTATCGTTACACCACTTTCGGACATTTTCTAACTTTCTAGTTGTAAACACGGAATTATTCGGTCGAAAATTATAAACGGTTTTTTTTTTATTTTAATAAGCGGATTAGAACGTATGCATTAAACAGCAGTGATTGTGTTTTTTCTCTCTCAAATATTATTTTAGTGTTATTAGCGTGTTGTGTAACGTTATATGACTTACGTGTTTAATGTTGGTCTAGTTGTGTGCTGCAGATTTCAATAGTCATTGGGTAGGGCTCAAATCCCGAACAAATTGCAAGAAATATACAGTTCCTGATGTCTTCTCAATTTTAATCTCTGAGTCGGACTTTCGTCCAGCCAACGTATCAGAGTAAAAGCTACATCCATACTAAGATTATAAATGCAAAAGTAACTCTGTCTGTCTGCCTGTCTTACTTTCACGCCAAAACTATTGAACCTATTTAAATGAAATTGGTTACACAAATAGTCTAGAGCCTGAGACATACTACTTTATTGGAAACAAAGGGGTAAGACCTCTTTGTATACCAATCATAAACTTAATACTTTAAGTTCATTTGTTTTACATTCATATTCTGCGCAAGCAAAGCAGGGGGTAACAGTATGTGACCACCATATTTTACCACCTTTTGTCGATTAAAATATTAAATTCTATCCATTTACCTCTTCTTACTAAGACTTATCACTTATGATAATTCAATCAAAAAATTCATCTTAGTAATACACATGATGATAATAGAGTGATTATAAAATGATCTCGAATTCCATCCCTCCCACGTGACGATATCCACGGCCGTAGGCTGGATATTGTAGCACTTACGTAATTCTGATTCGCTAGACCAATTGTCCGTGATTGATCGCCGCTGTCGCCATTGTCTGAATCATGATGATCTGCTTATGAGTTAAACGTGTCTCGAATACTCAGTCACCTCCGTAACTGAATATTAGCGCATCTTCAAATACTGATATTGCGCATTTCTTATCTATGCAATCGGAAATAATTCAGTAATTTGATGGACGTCTTCGCCCATAGACAATGATATTGGACTGATTGACAAATTGATACTTCTTGGTCTATGCAAACTTTGGAACTAACATTATGTCCCTTGTGCCTATATAGACAGTAAACAATATTGTTTTGGGACCTTATAAATCTTTTATAGTAGTATATGTACATATATGAAACTTCATTTTCATTTATTAATACAATCTGTCAAATTTACAGAATACAATAAGATAGGATCAATCATAGGAATGTAGAGACATTCTGATATGAAATAGTGATGTGAAATAAAAACTCATAACGCACAACCCTAGAAATGTAAGAGAACACTAATTTCCTTATCGCCGGTATATTTTATTATTTAATATCATCAATTTACATTCGCATATGGAAAGCGGAATTCCAATCAAATCATATGGAATGATGCAAGCGAATGTGATCTTAAAGGTTTAGAGTTAGAGTTGGATTTTTATTTTCAGTCCAAAAGATGCGATGTAGCCTTTAAAACAAAGTAAGGAATAATCAAACAAATGAACTGAGCGATAAGACGCTAATTATCGAGAGAATCTCAACCATTAATCCGACAATCGTTGATTTCATCGCAGCACGTGAAACGTGCGTGGACACAGTGGCTGTAAAGCTTCATACATTTACACACACGATGTTCTCATAGATGTTCCAAATTTAAAAATACAGACTATAAAAATTATAGCCAAACCGTCACACATTGACGAGGCTTCAACAACTTTTTCAGGAAGTTAAGTAACTTCTTAACTCTTACGTTTATCTGAAAAAGATACATCGCAAACATCCGTACTAAAACCTATTTTGTGAACCTCCCATACTCTTACTTCCCTTCTTCTTTATTTTCCAACAATATAGGTTCTCTTTTTGCTTCCAATACTTAAAGCCCATTTATATTTTGTCTTGTATGCTAATGCTAGAGCAACATTTGTATGCTAGAGAAACATTCTACCCTCTGTAGAATCTACTATCTAATAGTCTTAACCTAAAGTAAAGTTTACACACAAAATGTTACGTGATATTAAACAAAAAAAGTAAACCTTCAACCAGTCTACCACCAGCCTAACTAGGCAGTCAGAAAGCGATACGATCAGTCAGCTGTAGGCGTACACGCAGACTGCTTTTAATATATTTTTAATCATTCTCTGTAATTACTGAAATCTGCTAAACTCCGATCAAGAATTTCACCAACTTCATTGTCTAGACTAATTATTGTACATACTGTTTATGGAAAATGAATCTTATAGAACAAGTAGTAGAATCGAGTAATATTAAGCGAAGGAAAGCTGCAGGTTTAAGCTAGCTAGATATAGATACAAATAAAAAGGCATTGTAATCAAAAACAATACGAATTAAAATGAAAATGCAGTTCTAACCATTAAAGCGGGCAGAACTAAAACGGTCGAGTAGTTAGCGAATAAAAAAGAGATTTTTGTGCCGGCCAATAATCAACTCCACGCATCCGTTTTAATGAGATCCAGAGATTACCAAATGAACGGGCGATGAATGGCACAGGATGTGGCACAAAGGATTCTACGTCACCGGCCACAAGAACAAATAGGCTATGGGAACTGATTAATAATTAGATTAAACACAACACGTGGAAAAGCGAATGCGAATCGATGTTTCCTCTATTGCACCGCCGACTGTTTCAGGCAAACCGCGTCCTTCCGTTGCGTGGTCATTAGGTCTAAAGTCCGATGCGTCAGCTCGCCCCGAAGCCCAGTAGCGTGAAGCCTCCACAAACTGTAGTTATAATGAGTAGTGACTTGCATTTAATTAAATTTTAATATTATACGTATGTCAATAATGGATAGGTTAGGTTATCGCCAGGTCTATGATGTATCTAATATGATTTTGTCTTTGTTGCAGCGAGCTACCCTAGCCGAGAAGGAGGTGACGACGCTAAAGGAACAGTTAGCCACGACCAGCCCGACGCCCCTCCAAGCCACAGTCCCTCCTAAAACCAATGGCTCCCACATAGAGTCGACGAGAGACCAGGCAACAGAAACCAGAATACCTGAACGTTTTAGTCCAGATATTAAAGAAGAGAAACGAAGATCGCCCGATATTGATGAGGATATAGAACAAAAAATAGAAATGGCGGCGACTGCGAGGAGTAACAGCAACTCCTCCAGGAGTAGCCCCGTGGTCAACCAGAGCAGCAGCTTGGAGAATGAGTTGGCTGCTAAAGAGAAAGAGGTAACTATTGACAATATTACTTTTAATTTATAGCTATATTTTTTTAACTTTAAAACAAATAAGGGTCTGGCAAATATGTCAATTGTTGGCATGTACTCATAATCGCCATAGAGATTGGCAATGTAACAAATTTACAAAGAAGTTTATTATCCTTTGAATAGTCGTTCCGGTACTAACCTTAGGAACCAAGACATGCCCTTGTGCCGGTAGTTCCACTGACTTACTCACCCTTCAATATAACATGATTTAAAAGCTAAACAAATAGGCAAGTAGGATCAACCAATAAAAGTGCCACTGTAAGATATTATCAAAATGGATATATCATTAGTCCTTCCCGTATAGGAAAGGATGATTTGTGTCTATGAGGTCACCCGGTTAACTGACTAGAAAATTACAGTTAAAGGATGCAATAGCCTTGCGGTTAACTGGCTGCGCCCGCGCAAGCCATCTCGTATCGAATGTAACGTACGATCAATAAATCAATTACATGTGCGGGGGCATCGTTGAATTGGATTTGACAGTTGGCTTGATCTAGGGACGCGGCCGTATCGATATCAAATTATCGACCTTCTATTTCTTAAAATATTCCTTAATTAATATTATAATAAATTAAATTAAATAAATGTGTACAAAAACAGTTCACGATTAAGTAACATTTTGCCAGTATCCCATTATAAAAATTTGGTTTCATATACATACATACAAGAGTAAAATGTACTCATGTAGGTTTCCTAAAAATACTTTCCTATCTTTGGTAGGAATTCAGCAAAAACAAAAACATATGAAAGCGATCGTCATCGATACTATCGACAAACAATCAAGGCAACACTACCGTGGAACAGGATACATTCAATGGAATGATTGATCGGTACCGAACGGTAATCCTTGCACTAAATAAATATCACGTTGTCCGTTCGTACTCGCTACAAGAGCGTATTGTATATTATAATTAACAAGATGTTTTGATAAGCGACCGTTGAACAGAGAAACAAAAAACGCTTGCGATTTAGAAATGTAAACATTATTCTATACTGTAACTTGTTCATGATGTTTCTAGAAAGTAACGCTTCAGAAAACTTTTTCTATGTTTCCGATGACAGACCTTCGCAATTCCCTAATTACATAAAAACACAATATATGTTTGTCATATTTCGGGATCAAGAATGATGATTGCCGGTTCAAACTCAGGCAAGCACCACTGAATATTCATGTGCTTAATTTGTGTTTATAACTGAATGAAAATATTGTGAGGAAACCTGCATGTGTCTAATTCATCTTTCATCGTATTCCACCAACCCGAATAGCCGGAACAGCGTGGTTGAATATGTTCCAAACCTTCTCCTCAAAAGGAGAGAAGATTGGGCCTTAGCCCAGCAGTGGGAAATTTACAGGCTGTTAATGTATTGTAAGAATATACGTATCACATTAGCATATCACTATACATTTTTCGAATAGCAATATTAGTTCAAAAATTTGTAACTTCCTATTATTTTGAACAAAAATTTTTAACAAAAATTTCGTTGTAAATAAATCAATCTTTAAGTAGAGTTAAGTCCAGCAATTTATTGATAGTGGTACCATCAATCAATATTAACGATAACGCTGTATCATTGATTGATGTGGTCACATGATAGTCAACACTTATGTGTCGCTTATAAAATATAAATCATATAATTGTTAAATACATATGACAGGCTTTGACAATTATGAGTACCTAAGGTTTTATTCGCTTGTCAGGTAAAATACAATTATGATAGGAACGTGCCTTTTAGTTTTACATATTTTTTATCCTTTTTTAATATGATTATTTCAAACTTCTAGACTTAGGGTGGATAGTTTATGATATAAATATAATTTCGTAGGCAGTCTGCCTTGCAGTCATGTGCTTTTTGAAGGCCTTGCGTATCTAATATAGTTTAAATCCAGTCCCTTTATGTTTTACAAAGGGCTTAGGTTTGGTTGATAGTACGAAAGATTTTATTGTTAGTGCTAAGGCTTTACTACCTGAATACGGGACGAGCTGAGACTTGATTGGTCCATTGGTTTTTACGAAGACACAACGCACACAAATAAACAAGGAATTATCCATCGTTTACATAAATGTTATCCGCAAACGTATAATAGTATCTTGGTTATATTTATGAGGATCTATCTTCAATTACCGGAGCTTTAGCTAACTAAAACATAAATGTTAAAAGGAGTTTGAAAATAGTCAAAAACGTCCGACTCATTCAAGCACCGCGTACGCCCTATAAAAGAACCGACTGCAACTGAATTCTTCCATTCACGGTCCGTCATTAGTGCATTCAATCGCCGAAATCTGCGTTATAGTGAATTGGAGGCTTTATTTCTCTCAATGGACTATTTTTGAATCCGTTGAATTCGTGAATGGAGAAATCTTCACAAAATCAGTTTAGGCCCTAATGTAAGCTGGAAAATTCTTTTGGCTTAATTTCGTATATTGAATATGTTCGCGTGCGTTTGGATTATTTTCGTTTTTTAAAAGTCTTTGTAAAATATAATTTTGAAAATATTTCGTTTATTAAATGTTGAATGGACATGCTTTTATATTGACTTTGTTATATTTATAGATAAAAAGATAAGTTATCTAACAGGTATGAAAACTAAAACATTGTCACTTTACATCAGATGAACCTCCTCATTGTCACCATATGCCATAAACACTAAAATTAACTCCCATCTCAAAATGATTCTAATTTAACTGTAAATGATTGGGACTTTGAACAGAAAAAGTTCCATCGTAATATGTCTAGTACTTTGCTTGATTAACGTAAAAATAGACAAATTGCAGTGTTTTTTATTTCGATTTCGCAATCTCATTTGTAACGAGTTGTCATAACTTTTCACAGACCTCATCGAAGTGACGAACTTTAGCTCGCCGATTTTTTTCCTTCATTTTCCCCAATCTCACTCGATTTTAATTAAGTTGCCATAGAAGGGTTGAAATGTTATTTCTTTTTGATGACAACCGATAAACGATTCAGTTATAAAAAAAAAAAAAACTTTTTTGATTATGGCTTCGTTGAATTGGTTTTGATTAGTACGAAAGGTTTTTTTTATTTCATTTTAAGTTTGACATTTCGAAAAGTTTCATAAAGTAATTTTAATGAGTTTTTATAATTCCTCAGCTATTAGATAGGAAGTTTGTTTACCGAGCACATAGATGGCGCTTTACTTGATACAGCACTAAATTCTTAATGTCACTCCGGCGCAGGACATGAAAGAGTGATGACGCTATTTTTGTTCGCTTCGCTCCAAAAGGAAAACATTCGAAATTAGTTTATGACGACTGTCTGTCGTTCGATTTATTTTAATTTTGTTATTTTTGGTCGACGCACGCGTTTCTCTTATTATGTTTGGCGTCGTAAACTCACTGTCGGTTCGGCAGTGAATTATATTTCGAAATCAAATGACAAATGATGTACACGTGAGTGGAATATACGATATATTATTTTAATATTCATCGACAGGCCTTTGATATTGACATATATATGTATATATAAAGTATTGAAATCTCTGAATTAAATGTAACCTTTAAATATTATGAAATGGAAGTGATTCATGCGAATTCATAACTCGTTCGCTGAGTGATTGCCTTTGACCTCATAGACGTCAAACAAGACAAACGCGCATTTAATCGTAGTCAATCAAAGAGAAAGCAACGGATTCGAAACGTCGACAAGAGATGCAATCAGTCGCCCCATCAAACGCAACCTATCATCTCTGAAATCGCCACGCACGATAATTTAATAACAAAAAAAGCTACAGGAAAACTGCCAGACGAAACGGAGCCCTAATGCGTACGCGATAAGGCCACCGAAGACCATCGATCGTCGTAATTACACACGAAACATGCGAGCGTACATGAAAGCAAATGTCAAACTTACATATTTATTTCCAAGTATTGAATACTGGGGTCGGTTTCTCGGAACACGGAGTAAACATCATCGTGTCGATGATGAAAGCGATGTGATTCTTTGTACTCGATGCTGATTAGTCTAATTTTAACTTGTCCAAAAAAAGTCACTGTAATTTGGCCCGATCGTGACAACATAGCGTGCGTAACGTCGATTCTAAATTGGCTTTTTCCTATTATCTCTATCGGCTCTTGATACGTACAGGCGAGAATCTTAGAAACGCAGACGTTTTTTTATTGAACACATACAATGTTTAAATTATTACTCCAATTAATGGAACAAAATTATTGCTCATCTCTAAAGATACTTTAAGATATTGGAGATGTACATATTCATTGAATTCCGTATTAACGTAAGCGAGTACCTTAATAACCTCATAATTAACTAAAACGAATTCGAAGCTCGCATACAACTCAAATTCGTTTATTTATACACGGCGAGCGTCGATATTCAGAAGCCAACTCGATAGATTCATAGCAGTCGACATCAAAGGCTCGACATTAATCATAACTCGCATCAATCGCCGGTGAAACAGTTCTGTTTTTATTGTAAATCAGTATTAAAAAGCGACAGCGCGGGCGCATGAATCAAACGAGCGCCTCGAGACGTCAACATACGCGATAAATTCGTGAAATGTAAACAAAAAACTTGCGGCCCGAATAGACCACCCTGCGGCACACCTGTTGCATCTATTAGCAGAACGCGACGCGCGCGCACCGTCGCGACCGTCGCGACCGTCGCGATCGTATCGGTCCTATCTGCGATCCGCTATGGGCCAAGAACATTTTTCTGTCATATATCAAATCATCTGATGCGTTGAGAAAAATCATCGCGATCACCAAAGTCGAACGCCGCCCGAGATTACAGATCAAACGGATCGGTCTCCTCGCAAATTGTCCGTGGAGTTTCTTTTTGAATTCGAACGCAAGTACGGCTCTAAGACGCGAAACTAATAAAAGTTATACTTCCTACGAAGTGATATTTATGTATGTACTACGTCTGGCTTCCATCTTTTACGATCGTCAACAGTTACATATTTAATGTTCGATGTTTATCAACATTTCTTTCTTATGCAGGTTTTAGTGGAGCAATAAATTATTTATCTTCAAAGACTCGCTTATTTTCAAACTTTTGTTTCTCTTTCAGAGTAATTCTCGGTTTTACAGCTGACGTCACTGTTATTAATTAAACTTCACACAAGTCGACAAATAGTCAACGAAATCTTGCTCGTAAGAGTGAAAACGGCGTTTTTTAAATCACGTCTGCGGCGAGTAGGTTTCAAAGTATTAAGAGCGACCTATAAATTTTAAGATAACATCGTAAAGATAAGAGATTCGTCGAAGATGAAGTCGATTAAAGTATTCGAATGATATCATAATGTAAACTAAAGTCACGTTGTTAGTCAGCCGATTACATAACTGAGTCAATCTGAAGTGCCTGAAAATGTGACACATCGTTTTAAAACAATTTAAATTGCTATTTGGTGTAAACAATCAAATATAAAGATCATTCTCCACATTCGTTCTATTGGACATTAAAATAACTCGAACTCCAAGATATTTCAAAATATTCAAGGAAAATTCTTGAAAAAATGATAATTTAAGTAAGATTACATTTTAGAACATCTGATTTATGTTTTACATTTAGACTAAGCATCACTTCATAGAATCTAAAATTGCACTATTTGAAGAAAAATGTATTCGTATGACTTTTTCGCTGTGCAAAATTCAGCGAATTGACACATCAATCACTATCAAAATGTTGCCATTCGTATGACATTTGAAAGAGGTTACGTGTAATTTTGGCATTGAATCAAAAAATAAAACAATTAAAGAAATTAAGTTAAGATGCTAATTAGAATAGGTATGAACTTACTGTTTATTTCATAATATTATAAAAGGTGCCTCAATCAATATATTCATTAGATTTCAATTAAACGCATCAACGCCTCCTGGAAGGTTGGCGGCCATTTATTGTAATACCTAATTAATATTGATAGACCTAATTCTAATACAGACGAGAATCCATTATATAGCAATACATAAAACATTATGGATCAAATATCATGAGAAAATATTTAACGTCTGACCTTATACGAACTTTCTATTAATTATATAAGAAACTATACCAATATTGTATTTGTAACGCTTCAAATAAAGTTACTTTAATACCTAACTGTAATAAAAAAGATGAAAAAATAAACAACTATCAATAAATGAACTCGTGTTATTGAGTGAATCTGAGAAATACTAAAATGATTAAACATCTTGGAAGAAACTTAACAGTGGGAGCATTAAGCGCCGATCGAAATAACAATCACTTCACATATTACACCTCTTATTAGAATACATAATCCATACGATAATGACACTTATAGTTTACAGCGAATTAACCGAAATACCTCTTAGGAATATTCCAATAAGACCTAATATTCGGTAGCCTAGCAAATCTAATATTAACGCTGAATCAAACGAAAGTGAACTGGATACTTATATAGATAAGGTTCGAATTTGTTTAAATGTACACCACACACGCTGTCATGTGTCGGTACGCGTTAGTTCGTAGCAAGCAACACGTGTACAGAATATGTCAATTCATTATAAACTTTGTGTAGCGTAGAAGATGATTTGTGACATATTATCGGTATAATGCCCTATCTGTTTCTATGTTTCCATTAAGAGGGTTATTGTGTGATCGAGCGGATTCTCAGTAATTGACAAATTTCAATGCCGCGATATCAATGACACCACTGTATGATATTGGTTACTTATATCTCTTCTTTCTTATTTCTTTGTCTAAGTATTTGCCGCTATAAATACCTAAAACCTACCTGAATCCCTGACATTCCTATATAATTCTTAATTTCCATGGTAACAGACAATCAAAATTATTTTCCATTAAATAACAATGACTGTTCGTACAACGCCGAACTTCCTCTAACGCAATTACCCTGTCCGAAACAATAATTCGTTATTTTTATTGAAATTAATGCAAAAATCAATCAAACTGAACTTCCTACCCCCCGTTTCCTTTGAATGGTGGTACATTTTTCTTCGCACCCTCGAAAACCTTAGACAATAGGGATGGTTATTAATATTCCAATATAAAAAACATCGGTCCTAAACAATAGATGCTGTTAATTTACTCATTAAGGATTCATGGGGAGTCTCCCAGTTGCAAATTTAGATATAATGGAATCCTTTGATACATTTATGTTACTGATATAATGTTGTTTATTTTAAATTATTGTTATATTGTATACATTTTGATCGGAGTATTTCTTAGCCGTAAAACGTATTCACCCAAAAGTAAATTATTATTCGGTGGATTTGTGAAATCTTTAACTTAACTATACGGTTTTAATAAAGTCTTATTAAATTAGTTTTGAAAGTATTCAGTGTAGGTACGTATAGCAAAGTCAAATTTTTCTTCGTCTGAGATTTCCCCGGAGAACGCCTGAAGCCATACTCGACAAAGCTGGCATGATTGATACGCGTCTTGTTCCTTATTGTCTTCTAGTTTTGACGTAATAGTTATGGAAACATTAATTTCTAAACATAAATCCATGTCTGCAACCAGTTTTTCCAAATTAGTTTAATAAAGCTGGGTTCGTCAGCTGCCGATGAAAATAAATCATCAATTTTAAGGTCACATAATCGAATAGCAACAAAGGACATGACAAAAACCGATAATTTTAATAGTATGAATGACAAAAACTCCCTGACCACGTGTCGTGGGGTCCGAACTGGTTGTAACCGGTTCGTCACAAAATGCCATTCAATCAAATTCGTAATACAACCACATAAGAAACCTTGTATAAGGTATTTTTTTTAAACAAATATAACATTTATTACTTGTGTATATGGATTATAATTCTATGAGATTTTTTTTGTATTATAAGACATGTTTGGTCGCACGCGTACCCGTTCATGAACAATGCAAATTCGAATGACCAGCTGCCTCTAATCGGAGCTGATCTATTGATACGGGATTTTAATGGCTATCGCGCATTAGTTATAGCGAATACTTTTTTATTATATCTTTTCAAATAGATTCATAGCAATAAAACCATTATGGCCTTAAATAAAATCGATGTGTTATTTTTAAGTCCGAAGAGACTTTGATTAACTCTCGTAACACTGAGTTTGTAAATAATGGCCGGTGATTTCGATACGCTTAACAGAAGCGGTGATCGACAGGCTCGTGTAATCGGTAATCACACCGACGATACGACTCCAGTCGAATAGTAAAAATAGTTGGAGAAAAAGGGAACTCACAGTACATCGTTGATATAATTCAATTAAATTGAATATTCACGCTTTCAAAAACAAAGGCGTCAAAAGAATGTCTCGCATAAATTATTCCCTTTTTTTTTTCAAGCACTTCATCGCTGAAGAATATCGTTAATATTAATTTTTTGACACGGAAACAAACGGATTTTAATATTCGAGTTATCCGGGCCTTTGTTATTGTAATTGTTTGTGTCGATCCATCAAGTGTCCTCCGGGCTGCAGTGGCGCTATTCGGAGGGACGGCTCGTTAACTCGTTCTATGTGTACATGTGTTCGATTACCGCATCTGACGGATTGTATTGGGGCACATAAGACAGGTATTTGTTCCGGTCTGGCTCGTCTGAATCTTAAGGTAGCCTATCAAAATCCTCTATCAAACAATGACGTCAGAGTTCTTAATTCGAATATTTAAAATGTATATTTTTTAGGCTTCAATTGAACCATATCGATCCTTACATAATATACTTCCGTGATGACGCAAGTGATAAATATATATTAATCGATTTCGCCAAACATCGATCTGTCCAAAATATTCGAAGTCAATGGCCCACGTTATCGATACGGGGTCAAACGTAACCGTCCACGTTAATAATTACGATAATATCAATCATTTTAAATATAGCAACTTGTTCTCAAACTTGTAAAAAATATTTGATTAAATATCTATGAATTTATAAACTAATATATTGCACTATTTCTCTGTGACAAAACTTTGGGAATAAATTGATGTACAATACTTTTTTAATTGTTTTTTGATAGTACTGTTTTTGTTTTTGATAAAGCATGAGCGTTTACAGAATAATCTATTATTTCCTGTGGATTCACAAATATATTATAAAAGTAAACTCACAATGCAATGAACGTGATGGTTGATCTTCTACATTGTTCAGTGAATACTTCGTCACGAAAGAGTAGATGCTCATATGAACAGTTACGCACTTTTCCATTTAATTTATGAATACAATTAAATGCAAGTATAATTATATTCGAAAGTTTGAGAAGCAATTGAAAACAAATCGATCGATCCACGTGTAAGCACTAGTTGTGTACAGATAACTGATTACACAACAAATTCGCTTGTTGTTTTTTTTTTTAATTTTCGGCACATCCAAGCCGACTGCCGTCGATATCGCCGGCTTCCTGCGATACCCGGGTTAATAGGAAGTCGATAAATATATCGATAGAATAGTGTTGGGACGTTTGAGGTAAGTGTATCTATGTTTAAAGTGATTCATTAATTTATGAATCATTTCGTTAAATGTTAAATCAGCGGAAGTCACATGACTAATAAATTCTTGTGTTTTAAGGTACAGATTTTTTTTAAGTGTATAAGTACTCCCTAAGTGATCTTTAATCTGTACTCTTGCTTTACCCAGCTAGCTCAGTGCTCAGTATTTACAGAACTTCGAAATAATTAACAAATTAAAAACTATTTTATAACTACAGTAGTTGGCGCCGCCGGAATTGCGTTTTAAGGGGGCAGATTGTCAAGTGTTAGGCAAATTCACCTATGTCCTTTCTTAGAGTACAAGTTTGCTTGATACGATATTCCATCAAATTCGGTTCAGTGATTTGTTAATGAAAGAACAACAGACAGACAGAGTTACTTTCACATTCATAATATTAGTATAGGTATAGGTTGGCGGACGCGCATACGGGCCACCTGATGATAAGTGGTCACCATCACCCATTGACAATGACGCTGTAAGAAATATTAACTATTCCTTACATCGTAAATGTGCCACCAACCTTGGGAACTAAGATGTTATGTCCCTTGTGCCTGTAGTTACACTGGCTCACTCACCCTTCAAACCGGAACACAACAATACTGAGTACTGTTATTTGGCGGTAGAATAACTGATGAGTGGGTGGTACCTACCCAGACGGGCTTGCACAAAGCCCTACCACCAAGTGAAAATACATATGAAATAAACATATACAGCTTATAATATTGCTTACATTATGGAACCAATTCAAGCAATTGAAACTTCAGTATCGTCTTCAGTAATAAATAAATAAACATGTATTTAAATTCCAAGTACACAATGGCTGTACTTACCCCGAAACAAAACATTACTACACCATCCGTTTAGATGGCATTAAGCAATTTACCTAATGTTCTCCCCATATCGAACATTACAATTCGAACCCTGCTCCCCTATCGATAAGATTGATATTCGATCGAAGATACTCCACATTAAATTCTTAACAGAACCCAACAACATAAGTCGCAACAAATACAAACGATATCGAATTCTTTCTTCATACCATTAAAGGTTATTTTCAATTGTTTATGTTGTGATGTTAATACATTCTCAGCGTTATCTAGAAGATAGTTCCCGAAGGATAGTAGTATCTACCTAATGGTTTGCCGTTAAATTAATGCTACAATTTATGACAGTCGGAATTATGAATGGATCTACGAGTTTCATTGATTGATGTCTTGTGATACAAATGTTTACTGGTAACCATTTTAAGTTGATCCCTGTGTTCTTGAAGCTTTCCAAACGACAAAATGTTCTAAAACTGGTTGTCAGTTTGTTATTGCATTCGAAACTGTATTTGAGTTAATCTAACTTTTTAACCGACTTCGAAAAGGAAGACGTATGTACTCTACGAAATTTAATATTTTCAGGTCAATTTATTAATGTTTATCTTTTGTATGAAGAATAATATAAAAATATAGTCAATTTGCGATGTTCGGCTCGCTTGAGTGCGTGTACCGTGTAGAATGACATGCCGTGGATAATGAGTTCGGTTCCGAGGGAGGCAATTTTCCTCTATGATTCGCCGATAAAAAGATAAAAATGATTTTGTGTTAATCGTGAATATCTCTAGAAATCTCTGTTTTCTATGACACGTTGAAGCTTCTTTTAAACAATACAGCTTAGTAAGAACAATCAATGTACAAATTTCTCTATTGAAAACCAAGTTCAATTCATGATGAATAGATTCCACAAACATTGGTCCCAATATTCGTCGTTGGTTCCAATGCAAATTATTCAGTAACAAACAAGCAAAACCTTCGACAATGAGGGACTTAATACCATCGATTATTTATGTAAGACTTTCGCCACCTGAGGCTTTGGGCAAAAAACGAGTCAAGTGTTAATTAATTATTCCTAAATGAAACAACATTTCAATTTCAACCTTATATCAATAACGATAGTGTTGAAAATCGCTCAACGTGCTATAACATCCAATCGGTTTGGGATTTGTGGAAAAGAAAAAACGCTTTTCATTCGAATCAATTTGTTTTGTTACAAATATAATTATAGTGTTTTGTTTTTATACTAAAAATAGTATAAAAAGACGAATTCAATATATATTGGAAATATTGAAGTAAACATATCAGCCAATCAAATCAAAACGACAAAGAGGCAGCGCGGGTAAAACGGTATGTCTAAAAGAGGCGGTCGGGGCGAACCGATACACAATTAAAGGAAACACCGACTTGTACTACTAATGCTAAGACGAATGTTGCGGAAAATCGAACCCCCTACTCCCCGTCTGAAGGGACGTCTGATTTACGATATACCCCCGAACGGGGTGGGTTTTTTTTTTTAATTTTAATACTCCTTGTTTTGTTAATAAAATCGTTTGAAACGAAACCAGTCGGCGTTTTTAATATCGCATCGAAGTTAATTATATCTGATTAGCGTGTGATATGGAGTGTTTAAATAATTTTTATTTTGACAAAGGAAATTTTAAACAGCCTAAGCTAATGTATGTTACACGAAAGGAGGTTTTACGTTTCAAAATTTAAACAAATAAATAATAAAAAAAGTCGGTCTATTGCGTCGTAAATTATACAGATTATAAATTGCCCATTTTATTACATTTACTACATAAATAATAGGTTTTAACCTACTTAGTTAAAGGTATATTATATAGGTATTATAATTATATAATTAATTCAATACCTTCGTGTGGACTTTAGGTTGTACTGTTTCCTGTCTAAAGCTTCGTTTTTGTATAACCTAATATTTAATTGCCGTATAGTTGCTGACACATTGAGTTGACACTTTGTATACTTTGACAGTTGACATTTGCGTCACTTTTTGCTTTTGTGTTGACATATTAAAAAAAATTACTTTAATTATAAAAAAAAGGTTATATATACATGTATGAAATTTTTTTATGTACTTTTAATAAATCCTAGAATTAACAACATTCCACCACGTAGTATCCAACACTTACTGTAATACCGTTTTGAAATGACATTTACTTAATCCTTTTAAGAAACCTTAATGAGTAGTTCTGAGCAAACTCATGTTAATATATTTTAAGAAACTTTATACATAGATACAAATCATCACCTTGCTAATAATGGGGGTTTACAATTAAGAAAACATACACACCCATACGCAAAAAAATCCTTGTATCAATAAAAGGACCCGAGTCACGTGACAACCCTGTTCCCTCAGAGGGTTTTCTTTCTCTAATTGATAATTCTTCCACGATCCCTCATCTGCTAGAATAATACAATTAATTCCCTTATGCCGGGCCTACTTATAAATTTCTTAGCTCAACCCTTATTAGGGACCCTTCACATGATCTAGAGGCCGTTGACAGCTCGCCGGGTAGCGTCGAGACGCGTGCTTTAGTCAAGAAATCCTACCTTCAGATCGCATTCTAATACAAGATATATTTAAACATAGTCAACATATAAACTTATGTATATTATCCCATATGAAATTCGTTATTATTCCAAAATAATCGTAATAATATAAATATAAATTTATAAGTTATCAATACTGAAACAATAATCTTTATTGATTTGCTTTTAATATGTCTAGAACATGCATAAAGGTGCTTTTATTAGTATAAATTAATTCATAATTACTTTCGACACACTGGGATCAACCTGGACTTGAATCCACGATCTTCATTTAACATTTACAACCTACGTATATATTCAATATATAAACATGTCGTGTTAGTTGTTGTCCATGGATTCGCCTTTTAGGGATTTTGTTATCATGTATTAGGCAAAACTACCTACCTACCTACCTAACATGTAGTTCAAATTTGCCATATACCAAATTTCATCAAATTCAGTTCAACGGTTTGGTAGTTTAAGAGCGACAAACTGATAGAGATACTTTCACATTTATAATATTATTATAGTTATAGATCTTATGCATCTCGGCTTCATTACAACATGTGCTGTGTAAATTGTCGCGTTTCTTACCCCAGTGCGCATTCACCACGCTCACCCTTGACACCAGACACTTGTAATTGCTCTCACAATTCGAGCCTTGTATCCTTTGTTACATGAAACAAACAAACATGCCCAAACGGTTACCGGTATGTATTCTTTGTAATAATTACTCGGTACATTTTTTTTTTTTACTTTATTTCTCATCGAGTTCCAAGTTTTTCTACTTTTTTTTTCCAAGACTTTTCTATTTTAAGCAACTGATTTTCATGTGGCTGTGTTATTATTGCTCTTGTCAAATTTACTTTTTTTAATACAAGTTACTAGCTGCCCTCGGCTTTGCTTGCGTTTTAGTGGTGTCATGGGTTATGCAAAAACAGTAGCCCATGTCATTTCTTGGATTTCAAGTTTGCTTTATACCAAATTTCATCAAAATCGGTTCAGCGATTTGGTCGGGAAAGAGCTACAGATTTATTTATAATATTAATAAAGATAACAAGTTAATAAATCATGAATATATAACACAAAATACTTGTATAAATACATATATTACTACGAGAATATGTATAATATATATATATATATGTATGTATATATTGTAAGCATTAGCCCATTAAGCGAGCGTATTGTCAGTTGCGTCTTACAATGTTTATACTTTATAGAAATCGCTCAATACCCATACAATTTAAATAGTACTCGGCTAACAATAGAAAGAGTTACATTACCGATAACGTCTTGTGCAGGCGCCTATTGTCCGGGTCAACTTTAATCGGCCGGGTTATTCGGTAATCGCCACCCTCTTTACAGATGGTTAACCGTTTTAAATATGGCCGCCCTGTTTAAAGTGACGTCACCAATCCAATCATTTAATGTACTAAGAATTTAACAATGTCTTCGTAATTAATTTCTATTATTTTTTTTAATTTCAGGTAAGGATAGCGTGTCTTCAGAATTATGTGAGTTATTAAAGATCAATTCTGTCAATTATTTATCGGAACGCGTTGCTCAGTGTGAGCATTAGACGTCACAGCTCCTGTATCAGCTCGAGGGAAACAATCGACAGAAACACTTAGCGATCGACTAATGGTTCGAATTTGTCAATATCTCGGATTGTCTAAGCGCCGCATTAATACGAATAATCTCGAACGTCAAACGATTACTTCGAATCGCGCGACTATTAAAAGGTTCCATTTTTAAACGGGCCACGTCGTATCGACTGTCAGGCCACAGATAAAACAAACGGCCCACGAAACTCGTAATCCCTTAACATATCTTTGCTCAAACATCTTTAAATGTACATTATCTGTCCTTAATGTTACACGACTGGATTAAAAAAGTATTCTCTGCCAGCGGGATGAATAAAGCGACAAATATCGAACCGTACTCGAAAAGCCATTCCCAGTTTCCGAACCATAAAGTGTCAATAAAGAAAACGTAAAACGACTGGCATCTGCATATTTCCGCCATTAAAAATCGCGAGAAAAAAAAAACAAAATAGTATTTAGCAAGGAATTAATAACCCGTTCAGCGCTCAAGTATTTTTGCTTCGTTTTATTCCGCCATAACTGTTTCACGAGGATTTATCGATTTCGCATTATTTTGTGCTGTCATTAATAATTTTAATTAATTACGAAACGTGTAGGGTGTGTTTATAGAGCCGGCTATTGTCAGTACATCGTGTGAAATGATTTATGCGACGTCTCCGAACGTGCCTCGAATTATCTTACGACGACGCCTCATTGATTTTTGATGACGTTGGATATTTGTTCTAACGTATAATTATTCAAATAGCTTTCGTTCCCAATGACGACGAAAGTCGTGATAGTGTATTCTTTTTCTTGAGACCTCATTAGTGTATGCCTTGTTTTTTTGCTAGCAAAGAAAAACATTATTTAGTACTGACTAAATTACAGTAATTATATTTCATAGTGAAATTATATTAATTTTTGTAACAAGATCCCTTGAACAAATACTCACGAACTCCACTACCCATATTCAAATGATTAATTACTCACATTTATTAGTAATATTTCGGCTTCAATTTTACATACGGGTGGGGTTCAAAGGGTAGTTAGTTTTGGTAATGCAAGCGCTGTCGTGGTACTATCAAAATTATATTCAATATATAAATGAAAAAATAAGTTAAGGATTTGACTATTTCATTTATCATTATCATCATTACATAGCACAAAACAAAGTCGCTTACCACTGTCTGTTCCTATGTATGCTTAGATCTTTAAAAGTACGCAATGAATGATGACGTTTTTATTGATAGATAGAGTGATTCGATAGGAAGGCTTTTGTATATATCATTGACACTGATAATTTAGACATTCTCTACCAATGATGTTCTAGTAAACAGATATGTCATTAACGCGCAAAAAGTGAAGACTAGAAAACGTCCTAATTAGGACGTTTGCCTTTAATCGTTTTCATCATAATTATGCCAGTATTACGTTATAATACATCATAATTATGTAGTAATACGTTTAGCGTAATTAAAACATCTAGTTATCCCTTTTACTTATTGTTTTTATCAAGCTATCCTTTTTACTTGTAACGAAATGTAAAATAAACGGTCCCTGACGCGGCACACTTTTTTCTGTTGTTTAGTATGGGTATAACATATCTGTTGATTAGAATATCATTGTTCTCTACTATGTTTAGTATCAGCATTGCATTCATGCGAGGCCGGGTCGGGTCGCTAGTATGTTAAAGTGCTCGATGAATAGTTCCGACTAGGCGATGCCGACTCCGCAGGCACACAACAAGATAACGATCACTAATTGCGCTGCCGAAAAGCGAGACGGTTAACGAAAATTTGAGTGTGAAAACTACAGACAATTCCGTGTCAAACACAACGTGCTCCGGTCACGCGAAACCGTTTTCCACCGGCGCGCGCTCGCCTGTCGTGAGCCTCAAATTTTCTAAGAACAAGTAACACCGTGCCGATTGTGTTTTCGATTCGAATGTTAATGTTATCACGGACCGCCATTTTGAATCTGCTAAATAATCGCCTGACGCTGTATAATAAAAGTGAATTATAAACTGACTATCGCTTTGTTTTGAGTTTTTGTTTGTCTAAACGTAGCGTTGGCTGGGTTAAGTTTAGTTTCAAACTGGGGCATCATATTTACTATTAATAGATACGTTATTATAATTATTTTTTTAAAACTAAACAAGATTTATTATCTGATTTAAATATAGAACACATTTTTTTTTAATATTTAAGAAAATTTCGATGTCCAGCGGCTACTTATATACATTTGATAACATCAGCGGCACCCTTTGCAATATTTTAAGCAACCCTTCTACGATCGCACCCTTAGCGACTCAGATCAATCGATCTGTCCACCCCCCATTATTTACTGATTTTTGTGTCACATACACACTTCAATATAATCAAATCAGACACGGGGCTTAATTTTATATAACTCTAATAGTGACGCAACCAATTGTATATATGACGTACTACATTGAAAATTACGTAAAATAAACTATTTATTTCATAGTAAAAACCGTTCAAATTCATTCAATGAATAGAATATTATTCTATTACCTAACGCAACTTTCCGTACAATTTTTAAAACCCACGTGGCAAAATTCAAAAGGAATTCATACTTTTTAAAAAGAAACTCCTTATTTTGTATTCGAACAAAACAATTCAATTAAAATTTGAATTTCGAAGATTATACCAAAAAGTGTGTGACAAATAGATATTGTTTTAATGATGAAATATAACTTCATTGCTATTGTATAAGAATTTACAAAAATTTAAAAAGTAATCATTATTTGAATTTCGAATGTCATATCGACAATTTGTATAAACAGTTATTCTTTAAGAACTCATAGGTATCTCAGTTTTAAAATGTTGTATGACCACTAACAATGATACGCTATTTTAATGCGTATATGCGATCATTTAAGTTTTACTAATGAATATAGTAAATTTCGCATATCACGTTCTGACAATTTACGATCATATGCTTCGTATGTTTCGATAATTTTTACTAAGAGGGGCGTCTACAAATCTTCGATATTAATATTTTTATTTACATGTCATCGGATAAATAAAAAAAAATGACTGTTGAAATGACTAATAATATAACACATAATTATTGTAAATATATATTATATCATTTAAAATAATTAATATAATTGAAGAGTCTTTGCAAGTATTATGTGACACAGCAATTCAGATAACAGTATCTCCATATATTTATCGATCTATATAATAAATACATAGTTAATTATATAAAGATTTGACCCCCCCCAGAGTTAAAGGGCTACATTGTGTAAGAATATCATTCGATAGGGTTCGATCCTTGATTTTTGAACGCCCCCATCTCAAATTTGGTCCCCAGAGATAATACCCTTATAATACGCACACAAGACTTGCACATTGCATCTGAATTATATATAAAGTTAAACTACCCCCGAGGGTAAGCCGGCTTTCGAGTAGGTAATTAAAAATATAAAAAAAATAGATTCTATATAAACAAGTTTTCATAGATCTTAATATGGATCAGCTGTGATAATAATTGGATCTATGTTTTATTATTAAAAATCAAATTAATTATCCATATGTCAATAGGAATATCAAAATTGCAAATAAAAACAATCAACATTACTCAATAAACTATTTTTAAAACTAAAAAAAAAAACTATATATTTTAAATGCCAAAAAATTTAACTAAAACTAAATCGTATCAAGAATAAAGAATTAATATCATAAAACAATTTCAAATTAAGAACATCAAACAAAACAATACAAACCATAGACAACGCAAAGCATTTTTAGCCAAAAAAAAAACAAAGACATTTCTGGCACGCAATACCTCAAACGAATCGAATATATACAATCATAATCACGCAGTCGCTCTGTAATAACCCTTTCGTATAGAATTAACCCTTTGGTACAGCAAGGTGAACAACCCTGTTTAAAAAGGACCCTTCTTAAACTGGGCTGTAAGTTATAACGTCATAGCGATTTAACATCTTAAAAAAAGCAAAACATTACTTACAGTACTGAATTTATTATATGAAGTGTGCTCACGACAGGCTGTTCAGATCACCTTCTATATTCTTTAATCTGTGGTCGTTCACAGACGCAAATTTTCGCGCCTTATTTACGTGAGATGCGCCATCTTTTTTTACTAATACCATAAAAAACATTTAATTATTTACTCAAATACGTTATTTTCGTTTTATATCCGTTCATATAAACATAATAAAATTAAAATATCATAGACTGATATAATATATATGATATATCATAATAATGATTGTTCTTATGTCCTGAAATTACACTGGCTCACTCACCATTCTAAGATATGGTGGATGATATCAAAGCCGATGGCTCTACCACAGATTAATATAAATTGTATGACCGTAGTGTCCACAGATAAAGAGTCGGACCGCCGTATCTCGTAAACTCGGCGCTACTCAGCAGGGCGACGTGACGCGTGCTATCGAATATTCATAACGTGCTACTTTTTCATACTTTTCATAAAAAAACGCGTTCATTAAAAATTTGGATCAAAGCCAGTTTTCTTTGACGCCATATTTTATTAGTTTTAACATCGTTTGATTCGATTCAATTTTTTTTCAGTGTCGTATTTTAAAATGACTATTGACTAATTTCGCTCATTCGACAAGATATTTTTATTCGAAACTATCACGTTTTATTATGTATCAAATAACGTTAGCTAAAATAAAACATTCCCCGAAAGCTGTGTTTGTGTGTGTATTATATATATGTATGTATTTCAGGACACGGACAACTTTAGATTTACAGACGTCAACTAAAATTATTGTAATTCGGAATGTCATCTGTCGGGAATCGGGATCGTCTGATTGCGCGGATAGGGCTGTGATTGATTGAATATTTATATTTCATATACATATATATTATTCAAAAGATATATAAGGTCGAGAAATATTATCTTATAAATAATATAAAATGACATACAATGTATTAATTAGACAACAGATAAGTAATATTGTTACTTATTAAAATTAACTCTTCAACTCCGATATATAATCGCGAACGAGTACAACAACATTAATAAACGTTTGTAACAAATCAATGAATGTTAAAGATGAAATATCGTCAACACATCCCTGTCCAAGAAAAGACACTACACGTTTACGACGCTTGACTTTGACAGCTCATTAATGATGGCTGACAGCGCGCCATAGACGCGAGCGCCATCTATAGTCTGTGCCAATTCGATTCCACTCCGCGTCAATCAGGCGAAAATAGATTTTTGGACGCAATTTGTTTGCCGTTCATTTGTTAATTTCATTAGAAACATGACAGTCGGCATTTCGATCATTGCTTCGACGTTTTATTAAAAAAATGAACGTTATTTATGTTTTTGTAACAGTAAAAAAAAAACGAAACGAGAATTGTCATTTAATATTCGTCTATTTAGTTAAAAGAAATATTCGAACGTTTGAATAATTATTTTAGAACATCGTTAAAATTTAATTTTGGATCTTTGTATTTGTTTTCATTAAGAGACTTATCAAATGAAATGGGTTTAATTATATTTTACACGAGCCTGCATGAATTTAATTATCGAAATTAGTAATGAATAAAATATCGTGTTACACACGCCGTATGTTCGGACGCAAAAATAATTTATGATTTCTAAAAAACATCCGCCGAATATTGTTTCATCTTCAACGCTTAATACATAAAAAAATATATTATAGCGACAAATTAAACAGCGCGTAGCGTTTAAAATTGGAGAATACTCCACAAGATGAATGCGTTAGTAAATAAGTGTTGACTTTGATTAAAAACCGTGTCATCATTTGATTTTGGAATACTTTTTTTTTTAAATTAACTCAGCGAAGGTGGTACACAAAAGGTCGCTGCTTCTGATAGCTAAACATAACTGAGAGTAAATTAATTCGGAAGTTGGCAAACAAAAAATAAATGGAACGCGTTGAAAACAATAAGACGAATTTTATGAAAGGAAACCTCACATCGTCGGAATATCGTTCATTAATTATTCTGTGCCATCAAGCGGAGAATCAGCCGTATTTATTATAAGAGCGAATAATGGGACACGTTTCCTACGAGCGAGAGCGAGCGTGCGACGTTTCCAAAGATTAAAACATATTTCAAATCATTCGATATTTAATTTTCTATTTCGAAAAAGTTCGAACATCATTCAACCTTCTTCGTCATAAAAGCGACTTGTCTATGACCTTAGCAGCGAGTGACGCGCTCTTACACACCCCGCACGCACACAAATTTTAACGAAACTCATGCATATTTATAAACTAAATGTGTATATTATTTAATGTGTCTGTGTGCGGGGAGGGCCTTAATAACAGATATTCAATCAAAATCAACCCCTTTCCAGTCCGATATCTTTTGCCCGATGCGTCTCCCCTTGTACGCTTTGTTTTGTAATGGCCGATTTTATATGTAGATAAATATCATATTTTTAAGGTTTCCTTGTATCGTTTTATTTGGAATAACTTTCGTATCGAGGAAGTGGAATTGATAACAAATCAAAACTTGCGATACGAGGAAATCCCTTTGAACAGCCATCTTGTAACGAGAATTCCATAGCGCTTGAACCGCGGTTCATTCACGTTAACTTCGAAAGTAGTAATTACTTTTATAATATTTGTAACTAATAACAGACGTTAAGTTCCTTTGTGTCGTTTGAATGGAATCTTAGATTTGGGGTTCGATTCGAATGGTATTTGCATATGAATCGGAATCGTGTTAAGGAACTATTATTAAAAGAAAAAATTAGGTCGGAGATTAAACAGCCAACGAAACGACTTTTATTTTCAGTGAAATACAAAGTAATATATCGATTTTACAAACAGCGTCTAAACTTTAAATTCGAGAATTGTTAAATTGAAATTAATTAAAATTTGATTTGTGTCTCGATTGCCAGTACACTGGCGTAGCGATTAAAACGTTTGTAACAAAACATAACAAGCCAGACATGAAAAAAAAAAATTAAAATATAATGCATCCGAGTATTTGGACGGTATCGCGCGTGAAACGGGTGTAAATCTTGCGGCGTGGTGTGAGGCCGTCTGGGCTGGACCTAGCCCGTAGCCATGTTTATGTATAGGTATTTAAAATATTCCCTTTGATACGGATGATAATTTCGTTCGCAACACGCGCCACCGTCAGCAAACGCGCTGCCGGAAAACCTAGGAGCAGTGACCCCTTCAGGAACGCTCAGGACATCGGAATTAATGACATTTTAACATAACTTCTAGAACCTACTATAGGACAAAAGTCATATCTCTGCTTATTAACGAACAAGCGAATAGAGCGATATAAAAACAAAATAGAATCAAACGTCGAATGTTTCGAAACGTCTAATTTGAATTTCGAACGCATCAGTTCCGAAATGAATAACCGTTGACACGAAATTGAAACGTCGAACAATACATCGACAGACGAAGAGTCGGCAAACTTTTTCCGGCAAAGTTTTACGTCACAATCACGATTTGTAAGGATGCGTCGCTGCCGACCGTACTACGAATTTCGAATCGCTTTGATTCCAACTTTTAAGCATCTTTGACGTGGAATATTGCATTTCTGTGTATGTTTAATACGATATTTGTTTTAGTACGGGCGGAGTGTATTGGATTTAGAATTTCGTAATCGTCGGTCGTAAGTGGCGCGCTATCGCGGGTCCCCGGTCGACTATTTTCAAATACTGCCAAACAGTTTCGAGTTGCTTGTAACAATATAACTTTTAGCTTTGCAATAAAACTTGCTTTACGTTCGCGAGGAATTTGAATTTTTGCCTTATTAGCAACTACAATATCGCCCGCGACTTGCATCGCCTAAAATAAAATCGTCTGTCTATTTCAGGCAATTTAGGCGTAAAAGAGCTAAAATAAATACAAATTACAATTTTTAATATTGTCTATGGAATACGATTATGCGTCATCAAAACCTACTAAATGTAGATGAAGCATGAAAATGTAACAGCGACGCGATCGGGCCAATAACACTCAGTTTCTAGTTATGCCCATTGTATCTCACCCCACAAGGGCAACCCTCCGAGAAAAAATAATAAATTATTTTAGTTAGTATGCAAATAAGGCCCGATATTTTAAGCTACACCCCATCGGAATCACGCTTTTTTTTAAATATCAACTCCGCAACCGAAAGATTTTGCGTCGCATCGAAATCAGTCGCAAGGAAATAGCCGTATGTTTGAAAATACGATATAGGCAATGGAACTGTTCTAAATTCGAAATTTAAAATAACAACTTTTCGTACCGGAACAAGAAATTTAGTCTATTTTTAAAATAAAAAATAACATAAGAGGACCGTTCCAAATTCAAATTGACAAAAATATCGAATCGACCCTTCTCCGTTAATCTAGATCTTAGCTGTGTGCTGCGGGTTTGCTTGTGTTGTGTGAGACGGGGCAATGATATTTAATTCGAAGGGTAGAATATTTCATCGATTTTAATTTTATGCGCGCATCCCATCTCGTGTATTATTTGTTTTTTATGTAAATACATTCGGATCTCTTAGCGGTGAGCGGTTGTCGTTCTTTTTATGAATTTTAGACGCGTTTAGATATTCAATTATGAGTTTTAAAATTCGCTTCGATATTTGAAATGTGCTCGCGTTTATACGTTATTTAAATAAAGTTAGTCTAGATGTTTCGATCGTCAATCAACGTAATTGAATTTATAACATTTTGTAATATCAGTACGTGCGAAATATATGACGTAATTAATAAGAACAATTAATATGAACGCACATGTCATTAATACAAGTCTACAGGAATACCTTTCGATATTTCAACCCTTATAATACGGCCCACAAAATTAATATAACCGAGAGCAGCGTCAAAAATCATTATATTTTATGAGCGGACAAAATAAATGGTGCTTATATTGTATGACGGGAAGTTTACATTCAAATTTCACCTCGGTCCAGCATCTCTAAGGATCAATTTACATAAATTCACTGGTTTTCGTATTTAATGTTACATACATACATATCACTAAGTATTTAAGACGCAACCTCTCTGCCGAAGATTCCATCGTATGCGCTTAAATAAAACAATTTATTGCTGATTTCGTTAAAATCATTCATTACGATTCATTTAAATATCAACGAATCCGTTCTTTATTCAAATTGTCATTCGATATAATATCATCGAAAATTCGAAACGTGACAGAAATATGCTCGCGTAATTAGAACGCATAAAACAAAGAATTCGATTTTTAAATTTTCGACGCGTTCCATATTTAATAAATAATAACGTTGTTTTCGATTGACAGTTTAAAATAAGAATACGTTAACAGAAGCGAGCATATAGCAAAGTAACATTTTTAATTACGCCGCACAGACGCAAGAATTATTTACGAAACCTTCTGTTTTCTAATTACACGTGTGTGAACAATGAAAATTCCAATTTATACTCGTAACAAACTAAACGTGTAGCGACAAAGAAAAACTTGGTATATGTGAAAACGTTTGTTTGAATTCGAACCGCAAATTAATTTTCAGGAAGTCAAACGAACAAATTGAGACAAACAATGATTCCTATTGTACACACATACACACACACACACACACATAGACATATAAAACAATATATCATCTTTTAATAATATTTGTATTGAATACATATATTTATACTTTTACTGATGAAGGCAAAAATAATCTCACATCTATGCTCTGTATTATTTTCTCCCGTTTGAAGAGAGTGACCCAGTGTAATCTCGGTGTAAGCATTGGTCCCTATTTGCCTGAGCCAATATATAGGTGAAGAACACTTACTTGATACGTTTGCCACATGAATAAATAAAAAAAAAACTTGACTCTATGGAATTTGTCATTGTAAAATTAATGATTCCTATTTGTTTTAAAATAAGTACAATAAGTTTTTATGTCCTTCGCGCCTGCTTTTAACACAAACTTGGTAACTTTTTTCAAAAATTCCTAAAAATCGTATCGAAACGTTCTATAAAACAAATAAAACATTAATAATAAAAAGTAAACAGACACAATTGTGTGAATATATAACTCAAATAAACGTCCATCCGAATATCCTCGTCAGAAACGTATAACATTATATTAGTTATTAAAAGCGACCGCAAACAAAACTAGAAAATGAATTCCCAGACGAATCGAAAGCATTAATATTACAAAATTTGATTATCCCATAAAAGATTCGGTCCATAAAATTCTCTAGTTGCTATAGTGTGCAGCGAATGTACGAATTAGGAACCCTTTTGATCGTCGCCCCCCTCCACCGCCCCCCCTGCCATTCATTTTCATAATAAAATCGTAACAAACGGGCCAGGTAACGAAATATGGAGAGCGAATACAATTTATGTGAACGCGATATGATTTATCCGCAAGTGATGAAGTTGTAAGAAACAACACAAGGAAGAAACACCGGATAGTTGTCTAACTCGGGAATAAATAATTTGAATTTAGAACATTATGTTATAACAACGGGAATTTTTGAATTCGAATTTTAAAAATCAATAATTTAATAATTTTTATTCTATTTTTAAAATTCGCTGTGGATACGAAATATTTGAGCTGTTTAATAAAATTACTTTGTGTTAATTATGAATATATAAATCTCATTCCACACTATTCAACATAGCAAGAGCCCAATCAATCTGTCTGTACGAGATACAAGCCTCTAAAATCTAACTATTGTTCACGAATAGGAAATTTCCATTTGGATTTATTCATTTGTCTAACTATTGTCGGGTGCCTTTCAATTTTGAGGCGCTTTCATAACACATCTTCGCGCCGTACTTTACTTGTCATTTATGTTAAAACACAGATGACATATGTAAACATCGTCTTGGTACAGATAAAATATAAACTCACTAAAAAGTATTTACGTAATGGATAAATATATTATCTCAAGATAAAATTAATGTACATCGATTATAGATTAAAACAGGCTTAATTGAATCGTAACCCAAAAATCCCGTTCGTTTTCACGCAAAGCCGGCATTGTTGTAATAAATTTAACGGAATACTGATAAGAATCGACTCGCAGACGCAATTTTCATAGATATAGCTCAATTAACAATTGGTTTCAATCGTGAAGACGTTCGGATATAATAAACTGCCTCCACGGGGGTGGCTCCGGGCAATCTTATATCTGTTTGGAATATTGTGGTGTCAATTCCCGTATTGAAGTAGAACGCGCAAAGCGGTACTCATATTGTATATTAATTTCTCGCGATCGGATACGGAATTGTCACTCCCTTTATGAAACACGCAGTCGAGCGCTTTATTGCGATGTTTTAATATAAGATACGATGTAACGATTTATTAAACACGCATCTCGAACGGGAACCGTCGTTTAAACAATATATTAATCATTTCCAATTTCCCGATGGAAACGTAACCCCCGAACGAACAAACACACTCAACAAAAAGATATACAAATAAAACTCGCAAACAAAATCACAATATAATCGCGCACAATGGAATTACAATAACCAATTGTGGTGACGTCAATTGTCGTATAAAAAAACCGCTACCCCACAGCATTAATATCAATCTATCAATAATCAACAATATCGAGGCGTGATCAATGATCATGATCAATAATAAAAAATTGCTTTCCTCCCCTCGATAATCGAATCGGCGATTACCGATCGGCCACGCTGCGATGTTTTGATTGTGGACGACATTTAGAATATTGTATTGAGTCGTTGAATCGATTTTATTTATTTTGATTAGGGATCGACTTTACGGCGATTAAATTGTAAACTTAATTCGATTTAAAAATGTGTCATAAATTAAATTGTTTATGTACGAATGATCCGTTTGTAATATCGTTTGACGAATTAAAGAGAGTGCTAGAAGTCGCGTTCGTCTTATTCATATGTACTTAATTACTCTCGACAAATACAATGAGCATCAATACGTTTCGACTGGCGAAGACGGGGGTAGGTAGGGGAGATAGGATCGTATGTTTTTGGATTAATTCGTTCGTAAAATCGTCTCCACCGATAAGAATGGCAACTGCTGTGTACTAATTGAATCTACAATTGCGCCGGGATGTCTGATTTCATTAGATGCCGATGTGTGAGTGCGGGGGAAGTAGGTATCGAGGAATTACTGCTTTAAGTGCCGCCGAAAAATCGCTCGTTTGACATACAGAGATAATGTATTCTGCTAATGTACTCTGTATTTGTTGATAATAAATATTATTGATTGTCAGTTTTTTTTAATATGAAAAAGGCATTCAACCTTTTTTTCCTTGGTATGTGTGTGTGAAATAAAAAATCAATACGCAACGAAACATTCGAATATTCATGAGGCATTTGAAGTTTCTTCAAAACAACGCGACGGGGGCGAAAATGTGTATTGTTTCAGAATAATGGTATTTATATGCTACATTGGTTTCAAGGGAAATCACTCTCTGAATCGTCCATAACGTCTGTATCAGGCTCTTGCGCGGCTCGGACCGAAAGGTCGTATCAGCCAAAAACGGCAGCGTCTTTTACGACTTTGTAAATCCGAATGCGGTTCCAGAATTCGATATTACTTAAGCTCGTATTGAAATTTAGAGCCAGGGAGCGTCGAAGATTTGGTAGAATATTAAACATTCACGTTTATTAGTTTGTCCTCGGTGAATGTATTTGGAAGTCTAAACGGGGTAGTTTTCGATGGGAAACTTGGGAAGTGTGTTAACGAGTCCGCCCTCAGCGAGTGTCGTTTGTTTTCCTAATGGGGATTACGTTCAGTCAATTGTGCTGGTGTCGATGGCTTTGTGGCAAAAACTTTAATCACGAAGATTTAGTTAAACGTCAAAACTTTACAAACGCAAATGCAACCGATGACAAAGTTACTACGGCCAAGTCACTGATCGAGAAACGTCACTAGTTTGGTGATTCAGCCACCCATCAAAGACGTGCATAGCATCGAGCTCCGAACGAATGTTGATTACGTAAAAACTAGAAGAAAATTGGTATCGTGTGATCTACTTTTTATACAGATAAGTAAAGGGACCGCCCCACAAAGGCAGCTATCGGAAGGAAAACGAAAGGGTAATGCGGGCATAAGATGCGCATCGTCACACACGGCCTAATCACGACAACCCCCCGCCCCCCACCGCCACCCCAACTTTTGCATATTGCCCAAAGTGCCCACGCTACCCCAGCCGGGTATACATTTTTGCTAGCGGGATCATTCTTTACCGCATTTTCCCGCGATCCGAATGACGCCATTCGATTTTGGTTTTTGTTGCGACACAATAAGTTCCTTGTTGATATTTACGAGTGATGTCCCGGGCGACGTTCCTACGGGATCATTCTTACGACGATTGCGTGTGGCGAGACGACCGCCGTTCGACTTTGGACTCTATGTGGTTACGATAAAGGCGATGGGTACCGCTGCGGTCGCCGTTGCTCTGTTTAGAGCAAGGGTGCTATGACGTTTGAGGGATGCGTCTTAATTGTGAGCGTGTTCTGTTCTAGTATTGATTTTTTAATGTGTGTCTCGTCTGTAACTGTTGTGTTTGCTGCAGGCTTCTCGCTCGACTGGTTTCACCGCGAACGTACAGAATCCTAATTAGCCCTATTAAAAACATTTTTTCCTTCAATCTTTGACCTTTGTTCGAACAGATTAAATAAAAATAAACAAACCAAATCGTCTCGTTGATGAGTAAAAATTTAATTAATCGAGCACATATCGAATAACAAGACAGCTGTTTGTGTTTTTTTTAATTGTAGTAAAATAGCTCTACGCCGAGACAAGAGTCTTATTATTGCGACATTAAAAAAAAACCCAGTTCCATTACGCGTTAAGGGAATTATTTCTAGAAATCGCTAACCTACTTTGAAAGCGCACGAGTAATTAATGTCAATTTTATTTATAATTACGCAGTGCTCGCAAGATGGGAATTCGTATGAAAAAAATGATTTGCGCATAGGACGGCGCGTCTCGAGCTATGCGAGTGTCAACATGCCGAGGGAATTCGCGGGCTTGTCCTGGAATGATAACAACTATGACGGCGGTCTCTTTCTAGCCCGTAATTATATCGCATACAGCCTTAATATCCTTTAAAACGCACGGCTCATAATTCGAGTGCCATTTTGTTTCGAGTCATTAGGAACTGTTTATACTTAGACCTAATTGGTTGTAAGTGCGGGTCTATCCAATCAAGTGAGACAGGAATCTCGGTGAAAGAATTGTTAATAAGATTATTATAAATCTATTTTGAGTTCTGTTATGAACCGTTAATGGTTCTCTGGAAAGTAGAAGCTTTATCTTGTTTTACAATCGATTACAAAAGTGTAGACTATATTGTTGGTAGAGCCTATTGCAAGCATGTCTGGCGTGGCAGCCTCACCACACAATCTTAACATGTATTCCACTGCCATGCAACAATACTTCGTATTGTTGTGTTCCGGTTTGAAGGTCGAGTGAGCCAGTGTAACTATAAGAAGGACATAGTGAATTAGTTCCACTATATTTCTGACAGTGACATTGTCCATGAACCTTGGTGACATCAATCAACATATTTGCTAGTCTGCCTGCCTATCGAAAAATAAAAACAATTAATAAAAATCAATTATAATTAAAACAATTTATACATATCAAAATGTTATAACAGGTTTTTATATTTATGGTATATGGACTAAGTCTCAATCAATCCTTGATTTCAAAGGTCGTGCACACTAGAGACACAAAAGATAGCTCGCCATAGCCTCGCTCCGCGTTTAGTTGAATGTTCCGTATAGCGTAATATCGTTTTCCATTCTCTTTATCTTGTCATATTATTTGCTTACGAAGCTTGCATACGGGTTGTTCGCAAAGAAACACAACGCATGGAAACGACATGAGCGCAGTTTGCTAATAATACTACGCACATTCAATACCGATACGTAAAAAAATTACAATGTGAATTTGTATTTCGAATTATTATTGTGTACTACGAACAAAAGCAACATTAATCAATTTTACATACTACTTAATTGAACTTTACATGGTAATACTTTTTTTAAATATAATCAAGTTTGAAACAATAAAAATGGTAACAAATATGATTAAGAATATAACCTACGTGGTACGAATATGGATTTATTTAACACAGCTTTCTGCCATATTGTATAACATTTTAAAACGTCATATCCAGTGGCCCTACGTGCCTGTTTAATTCCCCTTCTTCATACTATTTGCACAACTCCTTAATGCTTTATTTCGTCTATTTGTTCAGTCTAATTAGAAAAGTCCGACTAATTACTAATATCGAATTTTGTCGCTTTTTCCGTACTCTCCTTTTATTAGTAGCTCCCTTAATTATGTTATCTAACTTTGCTATTATATTATCACATATAGTATCTTTATCTGCACTACAACATACTATATGTATTCATATTTATTTGTCTTTAGAAGTTGTTATGTTTCTTCCATAATTATGATACTCTAAATCAACGCTACGATATAGTTTGCTGGATTTAATTGACGAAATTTCATCCGAAAAAGACAAGTATCCTCACGATGTTTTCCTTCATGAGTACAATGTGGATTATCGACACTATTTCGGGACTTGGACTATAGTATGGATTTGGACCTGCTTCCTATGGTTACTATCCATCTATTAGGACAGCTGATAGGTCATACAGTATGAATGTACTTCTGTAATTTGTCTCAAATTTATCGTGATCTGAATACCATCATCATATTTCGTCCCGAGATTACCCAATCTCCGGATCGCGTCGCTTACGTCCTTTGAGATCGAAGAGTACTTCCAAAATAGGGTTATTTAATTTACAAACATTACCTATTACATTTTAGTGCTTATTCATTTTATTAGGAGAAAACAAAAGCACAGCAAATAGATATACATGTCACTATTCGATTTATAATCTTTATTGTCGGTAGTATAATCTGTGACCGAAATAAAACACTAAAATAGGTCGTCGTTGTTGTCAAAAATATGAATAATTAAAAAACCCCAACGAAAACAATATACTATTTGAACGAAAACAAAACAAATATTTATTCATCTCAGCGGATCAAAAAATGAAGTCTAATGGAACTTCAATTATCAATTATACAAATTAATATTTAACTTTTCGAATAGAACTGTGAGTAAATCTCGAATTGGCCCGAATTTCGATAGCAGTGGAGCAATAAATCCGAAACTGAATTAATATAATTACCTAGATTGCAATCCCGGACGAAACAACCGAATCAGCTGTTTATATCCGCTTTGCATTGTATTGTAGAATAATAAATACTCAGAGAATATTTCGAATTACTTCATTGCCAGATCTTATCTGTATTTATAAAAAGCTTTCTCTGGTTGAAGTTAATCTCAGAAATTGTCAAGCAGATTTTGAATTTATTTTTAATTTAAATTACTTATTGAAAAAGGTTACAGGAAAAGAGTACTTACAATAAAAACGCAAAATTTTGATGTTAAAACATTATTTTTAATTATATAAACATAAAGTTTTCAATTCTAAGCCGGTATAAATGTCAATGCTTTGTTATTGGTAACTATACTTAGTGTATTTTAGTATTTTCTTGGATTTCACTTTCTTCGAAGCACAGACGTAGAAAGATTAAGAGATAAGATGACTTTTACTACATACATAAGTAACCGTCACCACTAAATGTACGTGTCATGACGAGGAACAATTTTTTTGATAATACTCACTTACTAAACTAAACTAAACATTACCTGGTTTAGAAATTATCAAGCGGCATCGAGCGCGCTACACAGTGCACCTTTTAATTGCTCCAACAAAACGATATTTTATAGTCCGCCGTACTTTTTTCCCCATTGCCGTTACTCAAAATAATCTAGACCAGATATCTTTGCGAAAACACCCAGGCAATGATGTATGCGCTCTGAAAACGTAAAAGAATAAAACTTCGCGAAAATTCTTTAAACAACCTCCACAACTGTGCCATACTAGCGTGTTGTACTCGCGTGCGGTGCGCTGACGTGTTAAGAGGTCTGTTACTGACCAAATTGGATCCTTCTGAGGTTATTTATCATGTCCTTATTTACTACTTAATAATCACCTACGACTTATATATGAGGGCTACAAAAATATCTTCCATTCGTAAAAAAACCTTCGCAAAATTTCCTACGTAAATATTATGAATTTATAATTCGAACACCCAAACGATGCATGCCGGCTTCCATAATGAGAACTTTATACCTATGAGGGAAACTTAGTTTCCTATTCTGTTTTATAACACAAACGATAGACAAGCAATAAATGAGGTTCCACAACTTATAATTGCTTAATTTTGTTGTCTGCCTCAAAACTACAGACAATTGCATTCCAGTTGTCTATGATAGCTCGATTTTCGTATCGGATCATGTCGAAAATAACCAGCTAACCAAAAAATCAAAGAGCATCAGCTGTCAGCGATGAAAACTAATCGCTGAACCTACTAATGGCTTGTCAATGCCTTTCAAACACGAAATCCGAGCGACGTCGAAAGTGCATAGACAAACTTCCCGCCAATTTCGCTGTCAACGTCAAATATGACACCATATTTGCAAAATTCGAATACAAAAATCGTCATCGAATTGTATGCCTTGTGTCGGCGCAATAAACGGCTATCGAACACGAGATCCGTGTCGGCTAATTTTTATCACACGAGGCTTTCTGATCACGCATGCTTGATTGATAGTCGTGACGTCTGTTGTCAATCACAGCGGGTTTTATAAAAGCACCGCGACAATTGTTGTGAATATTTATGGAATGTTGCTGATGTCGTGACAATCCACTAAATGGCCGATAAATTTTTGCATTTTAATTCCTATAGTTGCGCTGCTGTCAGTCTGCGAGTCCGTCATAATTCGAATGAAATGTAAAACGGATTGGCTGAAATCTCTTTTGGAGATTCGAAACTCGTGTCCGGCTGTTCAATCATTCACGTCATTTATCATTTTTCCCCAAAATGAAACTCGCTTCGAACTATACACTGTGATAGATGTGGAAAAAGGAAAACTTTGACTTTCCGCCCGTAGAAGCTATCCGAGCGTCTTTTTGCTTTTAGCAGTTGGTACTGCTCGGCAGATTTCGGCGCTCGAATTCGGGAAGGGGTTCGTCGCCCTGGCCTTCTACGGGGCAGCGGTCCGATCGCATTTTGCCGGCTAATAACGGTTGCCCGCCAATTCGCTCATATTTGACCAGTTTGACATATCGCCGACATGGATTCCACTTTGTGACGGAAAAATGGCGTATTATGCGTTTTTTATTCGCCCACTTGTCTTTCAGCACTTCTTTTGTGATTGAGACCTGTACAAATTTATGACGATGGATTGTCAGGGGCCGAATTGGTTCAGTTTTGTTACTTTATTAGATTCCCTGTGTATCGGCGATGACGTACATCGACGTCCCGTGTCTCTGATCGCGTTCTTTTTCTTTTGATGCGAGTGTTGATATGGAAATGTCTGAATGAGGAAAGTTTCGATATTTCTGTTTGCTCAAAGATGATTGGCGGGCTGCTTTTTTATTGTTTGCGTTGGACAGAATTGTTGTCCGACATTTCTCATTAGAACGTAATCCACGATTGCTGTTCGGCTGATAATCTCGAATACGAGAGATCGCTAAATGACAGAAAACGGAAAAACAAGCAAACGATCGCTCGGCCGCTGATATTGCGATCGCTATATTAATGTCTCGATAAAGATCGAATCTACGCTGACCTCTTTCAATATTCTATGTATTTTCGATTTCAAATACTGTCGTAATGTTTTCTTATACAAACGTTATGCATCCACGTATCTTATATTTATTAAATAAAATGAAAAATTCATTATCAAATCCAAGTCACATAGACAGACAGACAGTGTTTAAATCAATTCAAGAACATTTAGTAACGATTCAGTTATCTCGAACATAATGCATTGTCAAAATAAAGCCATTCGTGAGTTGTCAAAAGTATGATAGGGTCGCCGTCAGCTTATGGTGATAGATGGTACAAGGTAATCCAGATATCCTAGGCACATAATCGGTGTCAAGCTAAGTGTTTAGCTATTACATTTAATAAATAACCTTAAGATAACCGTAATAAGGTTCATAATGCGTTATCTCTTCGCGGTTATGTGTGGTACGATTGAAAGGCGACACGTGGCCGACACGATAACGAGCCGGAGACGTCACGGTAATTTATAGCTCAACCTAGTATTTTGCATTTTGTAACTAAGCAATTGAAAATACAAAAGAACCGCAGTTTAAAACGCTTTTAACGCACGCACGGTGAAGTACAACTGTATTTATAATACGAGCAGCGAGGCTTTACGCCGTCGCCCGAGTTTACACACGAGAACGAACTTATCGGAATTTATTCAACATCCGATACTAAGATCAAAAAGATCTCGACACTTTGAGATATACATCATCACTGCATAGTATAAAACAAAGTCGCTTTCTCTGTCCCTATATCCCTATGTATGCTTAAATCTTTAAAACTACACAACGGTTTTTGATGATTAGGTTTTTGATGATGATAGGTTTTTCTATATAATGGACAATATAGTAATGAAACACTGATAAAATTTCAGAAGTTTCTAATGTGATATCCTTATGAAAAAAATGTTGTAGTACCTAAGTACATTTAGTATCAGCTTTGCACCCGAGCGACAATTTAAGTAACATTTCGTAATATAAAAAAAACTGCCAATTCGAATTAGAATTTCGAATTGCATTATGTTTGTAAATAATAATTACAAAGAACGGTTAATTACAGGTAATCAGCGTTAGGGTCTTGCGACTCCATCAAAGCTCATGGCCCGTTGGTCACTGGAATCGCCCACGACGAAGTGTAATCACAATGCGGAGGCGTCCGAAAAGACGAGCAATTAAACTAAAAACCGGCCTCCAATAAAAACGTGTAACTGTGATGGTCGAAAACATAATTGTCCATAGTAATGATTGTAGGTAATTGTTGAGGGTCACCCTTTAACCCTTCAGAGAAGAAACCCTCGTTTGCCCCAAGTTGAGAGCGGGAATGTACACAGCGTACTAACAGATTGTTAACACAGTTTTTGTTCCGGATTAATATTACATTATATCTGTTGCACACGACTTGAAAGCAAAAAAACGTAACAAAAAGATGTGATATCATCAAAATACAATTATTTTATTTAAAACAGATAATAAATTAAGAAATAGAGATAACGAAGTGCATTTTGAATTTAATAAACGTATTATTAATCTATTGTGAAGATTTAAAATTAACCAATCGCATTTCGGATACACATTCAAGTGTTCTGATTGGTGCTTTCCGCTGTCGCTCTTGCATCGTTCCGCGCTCGTAATGGCGGTCAGCGCAGAGCCGAATTAAGACAATAATTACTCGCGGTTCTGTCCCGGGAAATTTCGTTTCGGCTAATACTTTTTATGTCTAGTATTTGAATGGGGCAAATATGTGTTTACAATGTTTTTATTGTACGTTTAACTAGAAACTAGGGGGCGTTGCTGAAACTCCGAAACGGACTACATTGTCGTTTAGAGTATTTCGAAAAACATAACAACAAAAGATTTTTGTGTTACATTATAATTTTACACTGGTTGTTAATTTAATCGCTTATTAAATAAGATTCAAGGCTATTCAATTATTATATTAAAATTTAACGTAGAATTAAAAACAGATTTAGGTATATATTTGATATATAATATAAATAAATTAATTGTACCAATTAAGGCTTATGTTTGATTTCATTTAAGGCTTTATAGTATTAATGGATCAAGAATGATAAAAAGTGAGTCAAGCGTGAATAATGCTTAAATTGTTTGATAAAAATACATTTTATTACTTAAGATGAATATATATTATTATTTAATTTAAACATCTCGTGTGAGTTGTTGATGAGTTACTTTAACTGATCATTACATTTTTTTAAACTTTATTTTAATGACAACATACGAACGTCAACACTTGTTTTTTTTAAAACGGATAATTTTTAAAGGTACAAATTTTTAGGTCCAATATTATTTTACTTTATTTAAGTTTTATCTGTTAAATGATTAATGAACTAATTGGCCTTCAATTTTAATAGCATACGTTTCAACAGTATTTAATAATATGATTTTTTTTTTCGAAAATGGTATTCAATGTATTAATTTTTATACAAATTTAAAAATGTCTTGTTTTTCTCGCATTATGTCAAACTCTCAAGGACTTGTCAATGTAACAATATTTACACAAGTAATGACTGAATTATTTCACTGATATGCACTAAAGATACATGTCAAGGGGACTCTCAAACGATTCTAACCTCTATAGCTACGTAATACGGTCCAAGTGAAACGTTTTTTATAATTATACTAACATCGTAAAGAATACTGAAACCCGATTATGTTGTCTATCACGAAACCCTCGGTTGTCATTAACAATAAAAAAAAATCTCAATCTGAAATAAACCATATTTATAATGACGAACGGTTGATTTTCCAACATCGCGTATCGTTAACAAACCAATCTCGTATTATCCGAATTATGTTTACTTATGTATCATATTTGATATGTTTAATTGTACACCATATATAAATACCAAGTTTAGTTTATGAGTAATGATTTTATACGCAATACGCAATTACAAATTGAAAAAACAGTCACATATACGTCTTTCCTGTATATTTCGACCACATTGGTACAAAGTAAAGTACTCCATTTTTTATCTGTCATAATCTGATCTTCTTATCCGACTCTAGCGGAATAACTTCAGTAGTACAAGCTTTACTGACTAAACCCAAACACTTTAATTCAACCAATTCTAGAAGACTACTGTTAGTCTGCTAATAGTTGAGCTGACCATTTTATATCGGTGTACAAAATGGTGCATGGATGGCAGTGCAAAGGATACAAGGTCATAGCCACCGTTAGCGATACAGCACTTATTTACCGACCTTCATTGATTAGCAGACGGAAGCGGCCGGATTTCCGCTGCGTCCGAGATTCGAATCTTCACGGTCGAAGCGTATCGAAGGTTTTACATAAAAACACTGAAGTATTAATAGCACTTGCACCACAGAGATGCCATAGATAAGACTGAGTATATATCATCTCATCCCCTTTCTATGGCATCACCATATTTTAAAGTATTCCATGTGTCTATAATTAAACTGGATTAACTTCATCCTAATATGCCAAAAAATTTGGTGCCTTAAAAATCAAGAATGTCTTGTACAGAAACTAATAATATAATTACTATGTAGTTTTATATGTAGTTGTAGAGATTTCTAATGTTATTGCAACTGGAAATATTTACAACCTGTTTCATCATGCCCCATTTCGTAATAATTTTTGTTCAAACACCAATTTTCTCATTGACAAGTAACGAATGAAAGTTTACCAGCTCAGCAGTATTGGGCTCAATCTCAGGTTTAGCGGCTTAAATCAAACATCTACATAACTCACTTTTTGATGCTAAAAACATATATTTATTCGATGTAGGATTCAAACTTAGAGCCTCTGCAACAACACGTAGAATCTGATATACTTTAAAAAATACTTGTTAGACGTTACCATGAAATGACTAAGATATATAATTTTAATACTATTTTGACTCATAACTTTATTAACAGTCTATTTGCTGAGCGCTTATCACAACGCGATAACGAATAAATATAAATTTGTAATGATAATAATTACCGCAATAGAGCGTTATAAACATACCTACAGCAATCAGATCGTTTTATATATTTCAAGTAAAGCTAAGGAAATACCTAAACAAACTAATCATCTTTATCTTAATGGTTTTTTTTTGTGACGCAAATAGTTATAATTTAAAACCATTTTATAATTTAATTACAATAATTTTACGATATAATGATTACGGTCGGTTAATAAGGTTATAGAACACATTCAGACATATATTGTATATTGTTCAATAAAAACTCTAGCCTTCCTTGAGTCAATAGTCGAGACGAAACAATTTAAAAAATATATAATTTATACGTCACAACATCAAAGTATTCCGGCAATAGTAACAGTTTTTATTTTTCATTTCAATAGCAATTAACATTTTTTCCTTTTATTACAGATTGCTCAACTAGTTGAAGACGTGCGACGTCTCCAAGCGTCGCTTTCAGCGCTGCAAGAAGCGCATGCGCAGCAATTGCAGCGGCTGGAAGAAAGGCTGGATGAGAAGAAACAGCACATCGCCAGGCTCGAAGCGAGACTGGACACACAACGAGACTATGACGAAATTAAACGAGAAATCAGGTGAGTATGCGACGATAGCAGGCGTCGTTTGAAATATCTTAACAACTGGAATATTTTTAAATGATAAAAGCAGCGTACAGCGCTGTAAGTAGCTTGATCGCTGTTTGATCTCGCAGTAGGAACAGACAGTACAAGACACGGCAATGAAAAAACTTAATGCTATTAAAGCGATCATAACGCTACAGTGTTGAAAGCAATGATCCGTCGAGTAATACCTACAAATATAATATTAACTACAAACTATAAACCGTAAAGACAGAATGGCGATTAGCTGTATGTAAATTTGACGCCATATAATTAAAAGTATGAATTAAAACTAAAATATCTCGTAACGCCCAACAAAATATCAATAGATTAACGAGTGATTCAATTAAAATATTTAAATGTAATCAAGATACGTCCGTCAAAAGGAACTAATTTAAATAAAAGCCGAGTAAATTCAATACGTCCATTCCGAGTAAACTGAGATTTCATAACCTTTTAAGACATTATTATCCACATTCTAAATATAATCAGTCGCACTAATCGTCTATGCAAGACGCGAATCGTTCATTCCCTTTGTTCTCGTTAACACGTCGTCGCCTTGGAGCGAGAGGCAGGATGTATTAACGATGATGATTTCATTTGCTTTATATTGATTAGCGATCTTATACAATACACTTATAAAAAAAGACCTATTCCAATTCAAAACATTTATGTCAACAAAAGAAAATATTCGTGCAATTAAATTGGGTACTAAAATTCAATCACAGATGAGAAATACTAATACAAAACATATATATTTCGAACTCGAAATCGTTTAAGCTATCGAAATCCAGAATATAGTCGAACATTCATATAGTATTAATGTTACCGATAATTAATACATAATCTAAACAAATTGATATAAGTATAATAACCAAACATTTCAGCTTAGAAGAGTACAAAGCTAGGCTACAAGGCACGTGTTAATAAACTTGATAAGCTATCAGCAGGGCCGTTCACCCCGGTGTTTGAGATGATTAGTATTGTTTGCGCGTTGGGCAACCGCTAGGCCTTGAATGAGGATACAATGTGATATCTTTATACGAAACCTTTAAGAGCTGGAGGGAAATATGGCCCTTTCATAATTATAACGTAACATTATATACTTACGATTAAAACGTTAATATACTATAAGAGTCATTTATACATAAAAACATAGGAATAACAAACAATAAAATAAACATAGTACTATTAAATTTTAAAGCAGTAGTTTTCGAAATATATGTAATATTAAGAAAGATCATTATTTCGAAGTGTGTGCAATGAAAGCAAATTATACGTATTCTAGTATAACTGACCATTCCTGATGATACATCACAAACGTACATACAACAACAAATAATAAAGAAACATTGTTCAAACATGCAAAACAATATAATAAAACAAATTCTGATTGCAAAACAATGGAAGTCATCTTTATTTAGATCCAGCAAACTACAATATTTACTGACCCTACCTTTGACTGATAAGCGAAAATTGTACTCTATTTATAGGCATTGCATACAACCTTACTTGTTAGCGTTTTGATTTTAATAAATCTGTCTAATAGCAAATCCAATTATTACATTGATAAAAATTAAGGCAAGTGAAATTTGAACTTCGAATGTATCTGTAAGAGTTTAGTCAGCTCTCTACAATAATGTACCTACTATGTAAGCATGTATCCTATTCTACCTCTAAATCTATACTATATAATACATACCCCATGATGGAAAGACATAAGCGAGTGTAGCCGTTCGCCGTCACGATATACTAGGGGTAGGAACCCCCAAGACGCGCCATCAGACGTATCACATCGACGACGATATCAAGAAAAATATAATCTGTTTCCTCAATTATTATACCGATAATTCTATTTATATTTCCCACTGATGGAACAGGAAACTCGAGAGAGAGAAAAAATCGAAAGGTTCTCAGGGAGCGATTTGTGTATCAATAAATTGTCCAAACACGGGGGTAGGCCGCTAAATTCCTTATCTCGAATCGTTTAGCGAGTACATGTTAGTTTTTGGGACTTGTCGCAACTTCAACCGATTTTAACGGAAAAAAGAAAAAATCGGTATGGGACCCCCTCGGTGTTCGTCATGTCGAACCTTTTAGTGGTGTGGAAAAAGTTGGATCATAAAAAATTATCGGTAATAATTATCTGGTTAGTGTTTCAGTAGGATCTACAAACGGAACTTTGGGTAATCATTGCTGCAAGAACATATATGAACATACATTTCTATTTAACTTTTATTGCACAACCTACTCTTAAAGAACAGACTTCTCACCACAGAAAACTATCGTGAAATCTTAGAAAGTGTAACATGGGTCATAATTATTATAACATTTCAAAGACACAATGTTTTACGTCTGATTAGTTAGATCTTATTGATTAACAGCGTAGGACTTAAAATTTCTAAGAACAGTTGCACCTGAATCAATGATTGATCGTTTCATAGTTCATTTAATCTAAAAACTCGACCCTATTAGCGTTTAATTACGTGTAATGTAGACGATCTAAGAGGCAGGAAGTGTTTTAAGTTAGACGATAAGATTGAACACGATTATGCTAAAAATAAAGATGTTTGTAACATACAAGTAAATACAAGTCGTCGCAATTTAAATATTTCTACAGAAGTGGGCACATATTTATTAAATATGTTTAATAAATAATACACATTACAGTGCAATTATGAGCTAAATGTGAATAAATTTGATTATTATCAAGTTTAAATATTATCTTGATTGGATAATTAATTTCGCTTGCGTCTCGCAACAGTGAGCTCCGTTCGAAGTTACTGGATATTTCATAAATTATGAATAATTATAAAAATAATAGTGCGTAGTATTATACTGAATAATAGATGTTGAATAAGACGCAGGAAGTCATTTCAAAACCCTCACCAGATAAACAAACTTCGAAACACAGTACTGTATCTATTCTATCGAAATGACCATTTTTGCTGAATTTTTTACTATGTTGAAGAACTAGAATTGTATCTCGGCATATGATTATAAATACCCAAATTTGAATGAAGAACTCACAATTTTATATCGTTATGTAATTTCTAGCCAGTATGATGGAAAACGTTTGTCTATTTTCAATTCTGGTAAACAAATAAGATTGACTAAACATGTCTTAAGACGTCTTTCCCGAACACATTTATCATTCGTCTACTTAAACTTGTCCATTATAGTTCAAACGTTGCACGTCTACAAACGCAACTAACATCTCAATCGCGATGACAACACCTTGATGGTTTTATATCCACAATATTTACACTCGGAAATAACGACGTTTAATACGTTACAACATTTATTGTTTCGAAACTTTTGGACGCTGTTTTTGTCTGACGTATCCACAGAAGACGATTCCCTAAACTAATACTGTCAAGTGATTTCGGAATAGTGATATGAAGATTTCATTTCGAATCTCATTTTCAGTCCTCTTGTGATTTATTTCCCCAAGCGCGCCGTATCTGGAGTAATTACAAAATTTCAAACTACGTCGAATTCCCACGTATCATTTCGTTGCCGGAAGAAATCTATCAACATCCGCACTGATAGCAAACAATCATCAATTATCTATCCCAACTATCCCCATTATCCTGTGAATTCATTTCACTTATCTTGTATGCGCTTGTACTATAACATCCTGATTTCATCAGCAGATTGATTGTTAATTACAAAAAAAATGATGACGTCACAATCGCTTTGATCACTTTATCAGTTAACAATTTAACGATATTCTAAATGTGTCTCTTGTATTTGTAATAGCTGTCCGCTAAACAACCGATGTTTTCTATAGTTTAATGTGTTATTTTTACCAATATGGCGACCGATGGGCGGCGTCTTTGATCCATCAAAGGGTAAGTCGCATCAAACGGACCGACAGTCGCGACATAAAATCACGCCTGTGCAAACACCATAAACAATCCGTTAAAGAACGCCACTATTTATAGCGGTAATCGATCGATTACTCAACTTACGAACGCCTGTGCCTGAACACAATTATGGTCCTCAATCCATGGATTCATCTCCAGGTCGAGATGATGAAGGCTAGATATAGATGATGGCCAAGGTCTCACCTTCCAATAAACTTGACAACATGTCAAAAATATGTTTTTAATGGAATAGGATAAATGTATTAATACCATTGAGTGTTTCGACGTAAAACGAATGCAAATATAAAATCAATTTCCACGTAAACCGACCCACACGATATTTGGCGTTCAAGAATCGCGCACAAAAGATTGAAAGGTAATATAAAGCTTTTCGCCCCGCGCCGTCGTTCGGAAATCGGACAAACTATCGACTTACACGACAAGCTGATAGATAAATGAGAAACACAATAGAAAAAACTTCCTCGCCTCAATTATTGCGACCGGCACGCGAGGACATTTGTCGTTTTTCCCATGATCCGAACCGACGTTCGCTTCCTGAGCTGTTCCCGAAAAATAATCCTATATAATCTGTGCTCTATTTAATCTGCGCTCAATAGAAACTGTTCGAAGCACCTGTAGCGGTTTATTGCTTATTTATACCGCTTCTCAAGTTCGGATTAAGTTATAGCCAGCCTTCGAAGATTAAAGCTTAATAGGGGGTTGAATGGATTGATTTCTAGACGATGCCGCGCCAAATCTCGACTAATACGGGGATCGGTTGGCGTTCGCTTTCTGAATTTTGATTAAATTTCGAATTCTAAATTTAAATATCATGAACGAGCGTGATCTACGCTTTGATTAAAACCACAGATAATAAAAGTACAACTTAATTTCTTAAGAAACTAGAGACAGATTAAACACAGCGATGTGTAAACATTTAAATTTTTAGTTGCCAGTCGTAAAATTACATGGAAATGATGGTAAATCTTTAAATATGTGTATGTCGTACGGTACACAATCAAAGATTCAACTCTTCAACTAACAGTGTTGACAATGCACTGGCTTTAAACTAAAAAAGACAAATAAGGAATGAAGCATCGCTTATCTCTTGTTTAATTAAAAACTAAGCACACAAGATTTACATATGCCCGGGGAAGCAAATATCCCGACTATGTAACGTAGAGCGCGTACCTCCTATATATCAATAGAGCCTATCGTGGACACCTGTCTCCATTTGCTTAGGCGATGTTTGACTTACATTTAACGAAAGTTTAGTCACACACAAATTATCAACTAATTTACGCTCCCCGACATTTTTTTCCGTCCATAAAGAAACGTTCTAAGACTTTTACTGCGTCGCCGTGTTGACACAATACTCGCGATGCTTACATCTTGGAACTAGGAATCGTGCCTTTGTCAATAAAAACTTAAAAAAAAAACACTCGTTTGACATTTGATTGTATACTCTATGGAGCGAAGTAAACGACGTCGGTCACTGGTTGAGAAAAACTAAAATATTGACAAGACTATATTTTTTATCTGTTGTTCGTACCTGTCGTATAGGCATTACATGTATGTATGCGTATCTATTTTGGTTCGTTCGGAAAGGCGTTAGTCGGTATTGACCGATCGATCGGTCGTGATTGGTCAACGGGTCGCTGGGCGGGGCGCTGTTATCGGCCGATGATGGGCTGATAACGCCGCTGTGACGTAACGTCATTGTTCTGGCTAAACGAAAAGACGTTAATTTTTTTATCGATTATATTTTCGATTGGCGCGAGATAACGTCTCCGAATTCTAAATTTAAAATGCAATGACGGCTTCGATACAATTTATACATAAACACAGATTATAAAATATCATTGACATAAGAAATTAAAATATTTTTTTCTTAGGCTTATATTATTATTAGGCTAACGAAACCTATATAATTTATTAAATGTTCGTCATAATATAAATTTTTTTGTTTATTATTTTGTAAATAATTACAAGAAATATACATTCAGATATTTTATATTGAATTTAAAATATTGGAAGACAAATGTATTTTACAAAATACACAATTACAAAATGTTATCTATTAATAAATTGCAGTGATTAATGAATTATCAAAGGGTGGAATTTGCCCTTTAAGGTCGCACCAAAGACATATTTCGAAAGGGGTGTATTCGATATTGATTTATAAATAACAAATTCGTACTTCAAACGAGAATTAACGAAATTCAGCATGGAGCTAAATTATTTCAATACTTTGCATACGAATAGATAATATTAATTTTACAAAGCGTACTAGGTATATTTTGCGACAAATTTCAAGTGTCAATCTTGTAAAGAAATTGTTTTAAAAAGCCATAAGTCATTGAAAACTTCACCTTAAAAACTATAAAAGAATATGTATATCCTATAAATGGTAGGTAGGTATATAGGTAATCATCGAACAGTAATCAGTGAGCCAGTATACAGGCACAAGGCATATAACATCTTAGATCCTGAGTACCGCAGTAAATGATGGTAACATGTCTAACAAAGCTTAAAATAGTCATCAGGTGGCACATGAATACGATACGCTTGCCTGGGCTTGAACCCGCAATCATCGGTTCAGATGCACTCGTTCTAACCACTGGGCCATCTCGAATCTTATTATTTAAAAAGACGTATATTCAAGATTATATATTAAACTTAAGTCTACAAATGTATGAGTCATACTAAAACAGCTTATCTTTGACATAATTAAATACAAACGCAACTCCACACAGGAATCATCCCCGTTAATGTTTACTATATCGATATTTACACTACAAAACCACGACATCGTCTGTAATTAATTCAAAAACTCCCTCCACGAGAAGTTTGTCTCGTAAAATATTCAGTGTGTTACAAGCCTTAAACTGAAGGCTTTTGGTCGAAGACAAAGATGCTTTTAAGCTTCCGCATGAAACAGCAAAAGGTTTGGAGATGATTTTAAACTGAAAATATTTACTTCAATTTTATTTACATTTGTTAACAAATATGTACTCGGAAAACAGAATTAATAATCTAAGATTTTGGTTTCGTTAAAGATATATAAAATATATGTTCGCTGAGATATTATATGCAACATACAATAAAAGATGTCCAATTAATCTCGAGATCTGTACACAAACATTTAAAACATTAAAAACAGCTATCTCTATATTAAAATTTAAAATCTTAATTTCTATGTACTTAATTAAAAATGTATAAAATTTCAAAATGTATTGTAATATAGATAAGAGAAAAAATTTAAATAATTAAAAAATATTACTATCGATATTTTTTACAACAGCGGAAAAATCAGGCAACTCCACATCTTTCACCTCCATCAAGGAGGTTAAAACTAAACCAAGATGGCGGCCACTCTCGTAAAATATAACTGTGTCACCGACTCATCCTGACACACTTATAAGTAAAATTGCTAAACTTATACTTAAACTTTAAAAGATTTAACATATAAACATTACCTTGCTGAAATATGTTTGTTTTGTAACTAAATTTTCCATCGAGAAATCTTTCTTAGGTTTTTAAACGATTTACATCGACAACAATATACTATTTATGTTAAAATAATACATAATACAATTTCAAATAAAACCATCAAAACTAAACGGTTCTACTATTCATTAATTAAATACGAAACTATCATAATAACCCGGTCCAACTATACACCAATTGTATAAGAAAACTAAACTTAAGTTGTATGAGTTGAAACAATTAGCGTTCCACGTTCGAATCACCTGGGGACTCGATACAACGTTTAGTACTAACAATAAAGTAGCACGACCAAATCTGATCGTCAGTCCCCACGTATATAGCCAATGAATTCACCTGCTCCCAAATTTAGCGTCGTTGTCCCGATCAAAGGCTTAATTGGTGATATATTAAATTGTAATTAAGGTACAACCCTATTGTTGTAGGTGTGAAAATCTGAAGCTCGAGGCGGTTGATTTGTTGCTAGATTAGTTGGGCGACTGATCCGGTTTTCTGTTGGATAAATCAAATGAACTTTTTTTTCAGTTATGCACATTTATTTCTACACTTAACAAAGACTGACGAATGAATAGTTTAGCGAAATTCATATTATTATCTTTCAAAGTATTTTTTTATTATTTGTTATAGAGTTTTTATTAAAATAAAATAGTATTATACTTTATTATTATTAAATGCAATTACGATAATACTGATAAGTAAGACGAGGTCATCTTAATACCTTAATAAATTGAATAAAGGCATTGATTAAAACCATTCCAGGTGAATTAATTAAGTATTTTAATTAATAGGATATGCCGGTGTCCTTATTGGCAATATTCCTTTCATAAATTTATTGAGACACAGCCCTTTGAAGCGGCCCTATTAGCAGATAAGGTCCCCTCTGATAATATATATTCAACCGAACCATTCCGTATAGAAAATCGTATAAATATTATTTTAAATGTGAAATTATTTGATTTTTGCATGTACCAACAAATCTTTAATCTTTAAAGCAATATATTCGTGCACATCTTTATTAAATTTTGCTTATAGATAAATTTGAAAAATCAAATCGATGTAATAATTACACACTAAAACTAAAAAGTATTTCATTATTGTTTTAATATTTAAACAAAATAATCCCCGAAACAGTCTCTTTAATAGTATTTACTTGAAATGTGTATGGTTTATTTGGAAGTATTTAGTTGATATGTAAACGTGTTCTTATTGTTGCAGCATGCTCCGTTTCTCGGAGCTGGGCCCTACCGAGAGGCCTCACTCACATACACTACCTAAAGACATATTCGGATCACAGAATCAGTAAGATATTACGTTGAAATACTTCTAAAATAAATCTTTTAAAAACCATTTCCAACCCCTCAGAGCAAAGAAACGTTGCTGATTATATATAAATGTATGCTTTCTTTGTTTCAGTTTACTCCGGTCCATGGACTTGGGTCCCAACGAGCGAGTAGAGCGCAAGGAGGCGCTCCGCTCGCCCGCTGCGCCCGCGCACCGCGACAGCTCCGCCGAGCGAGAGCGCAGCACGGAGCGACGAGACACCGGTACGTACCTCTGTCGACTCGCCCGACAAGTTATTCCACGCCATCCTCCACATCTGCCCGACTCGAGCTTATTTCGCAATTTGTAAGCGACGTCCATCTGAATCACAATAAGATGAAGTCATGAGCTCTAGTCGGCTGTGTCTGTCGTGGTGTGCCTCTGTAATCGGCCGCGCGCTCGATCGATGCGTATGTCCTTAGCTAGTTCGTGTCGATCCGTGTAGGTAACAACGAGTACGGAGGACCCAGGTTCCCACCGGCTCCACGCAGATGCGGCTCACGGACGCGTAATCGCACCGCCGCTAGGCCCTGAATAACGATGCGAACTTGAAACACGCCGACTGCGAGTCAATTTGTACGCCGTCGTACGCCGCTTACGGGCGCGCGTGTACCCCACCCCCCGTGCCCCTCCAACCTCCTCGTGTTCCCGCGTAACCGTGCTCTCACCGCAGGTGGCGACGAGTGGCCGAGCACACCGCCCCCTCTCAACAACAACACCACGCACCACAACAACAACGGGCCAGTTCCGTTGCCGTTGCCGCCGCCGAGCCCGTTCCGTTTCGAGGAGCACCGCCCGTACCGTTTCGCAGAGGACATGGGCCCCCTACCTCCCGGCGCTCTCGTCGGTCGCCTCGGCGACTCCCTCATACCTAAAGGCGATCCCATGGAAGCAAGACTGCAAGAGATGCTCAGATACAACATGGACAAATACGCGAACTCCAACTTGGACACGCTACACATAAGCCGACGGGTGCGAGAGCTGCTATCGGTGCACAATATCGGACAGAGGCTGTTTGCGAAGTACGTCCTCGGCTTGTCCCAGGGGACCGTGTCGGAGCTGCTCTCGAAACCAAAGCCCTGGGACAAATTGACTGAGAAGGGCCGGGATTCGTACAGAAAAATGCACGCGTGGGCCTGCGACGAGGCTGCCATCATGCTACTGAAGTCACTTATTCCTAAAAAAGGTATCTATTGAAAATAAATTCGTTTACAGTCGAGTCGACACCAATAATTAATGACGCGTTTACTCATCCTTTAATCAAACCTGCCACGTGAGTTATTCCCTCGGCGTATTTCTCAATCATTATCTTTCTCACCGACTAAGCAAACATATATAACTGATTGACTAGCAAAAAACTCGAATACCTGCGTAATAGAATCAAAAATGATTGCATGTGTTCGTTTTTGCGCTATTAATCAGCGAATCACAGTAATATTATTGGTGTTGGCTCAATCCGCATGTTTTGATAGCGGAACGTTCCGTTCCATCAATTTCTCCCCTCAAGTCAATCTTCCGAACGGTTTGCCACGTTACCCGTTATCAGCGCTTGTCAAATAGCCCATCAATCATGAGAAGAATCCAACGGTAGCTATTTAACGTGATCCGGAGCTATTAGCCGGCGAGAACAAAAGATATATTTTTGGTTAACTTTAGTACGATCGAACTATGCTTACACTTTAGGAAGTTTGAATCTTGGATAATCATTTCTGTCGCATTTCTTAATACAAGGAATGATTGTCCAGATCTGCGAATATTAACCGCTCACTTAATCATTAGCAGAGTTGCCATCACCATCGAAAGAACTGATGTCAAACGAAATTAGTAATTTAGCACGAATTAATAACTCTTTTTAAATGTCCGACCTTAGTTCTTCCGAAGCCGCCCTTTCTATTTTCCAACGGTTCGTATTTCCAACAGATGGCAACTCTCGTCTCCGCACTTTTTTTTTTGTTTAACACATGTTATTTTTATTTGTTCCTTCATCCTTGTCCTTCCTCCATCCTCACCTCTTCCCGTGCGGAAACTAGCTTCAGAGGGTCAAGTGTCCCCTCCCTTGCTACAGAAAGGGGGGTGGGTGATAAGGGGACATGGTCAAGCCGGGCGTACCGCGACTTCGATTTATAGTTTTAATACGTGTCGCCTCTGTGAAGGCAACCCACCATTTCGTTTTACTTTTTAAAAAACGTTACTAAAACGTTATCGTAGTAATATTTCGTGCAACGTACAAATATCATAACTTGTCGATGTTCCACGCAAGCCTTTCATACGGCGATCTATAAAGCGGCTATAATTTTCGTCGTCTGCTGTCAAAAAAAGATGGGAATTGTAAAAAAGTGGCTCCGTATTACAATGCAGATCGCTCGCAAGCTCGACAAACGAGTAGACAAACGGACAAAAGTGTGGGGAGACAATGGGGAAGGAACTGGCCACACCTAGCCCGCTCGGCTCGCAAAACAAATGTTGCCATTACGTATCGTGATTCTAAACTCTGGGAAAAGTTGACATTTTAGATGGAACATTTTTGGATTAAAAATTAGGAGCGTTTTTATTTATTCTCCCTACGTAGTTGTTTACAAAATGAATAAAAACAATACGTTTCGTTTCGTTCTATTTAAAGTTACAAATACAATAATGGATTAATCGTTCAACTGTATCAATCACACGACTGCAATAATACACCTCGACAACACGAGCTGGCCCATTTCGCTTCGTACCATTTTCGTATTAAAAGTCAAATTTAACTTAAAAATAAATGCATCTTCATACATCAATCATCAAGTACAAGCCTACCTATTTTATCAGATAGATGTTCCCGCCGTTTCAACCGTTTTAAATTTGGATCATAGTTCTCCCTGTACAGTTCGCCATCTTGACTGACGCTTAATTAATAAGAATAAACAGACTATTAAACGAAAAAGATACGATAGATAGATCGTACACACGGACAAATAGATAGATAGAGACACAGACTAAGCTGGCGTTTAGCAACGAGAAAGAACCTAACATTCGAATTTCAAAAAACCAATAATGACGTATTAATGAATTGACATAACCTCCAAAACTCTACAGATAATACAGAACAAGGGCTTAAAAGAATCTGATGAATAATACCGTGTATACACTTGTAACAATGGATGTATCGCGCAGACAAAGGCATGCATTAACCTTTCTCATTGAGGACCCGAATAGATTGGACAGATAATTGGGGTACATTTTCGCCTATTTTTAAAATACCTGCTTATTCTATAGAATCAAAAGTTTCTCGTGTTTGTATTGTAACTTATGTATACTTGGGGGTACCCACTCATCATTTTACCTTCTTCTATAGTATTATCTCAAGGGACATAAAATATTAGTTCCCAAGGTTGGTGGCGCATTGGCGATGTAAGGAATTGTTTAAAATCTGGCAGCCCCAATGACTCAAGGTGGTTCTGACCAGACACCATTCACCCGTTCTCCAGACTACGCCATAAAAAGCTACGTATTCACGGACTTTGACTTTGTTATGTCGATTTTTTATCCGTCCGTAAGTAAAATAGCGTGTATTGGAAAGTGAAATTATTCATAATTTGTTTGTTTGTTGATCGTTTCATGATGATTGGGGCAGGAAACGGAATACAATATGGCGTGGGAATCGACAGACATACTTTCTTCGATATCTCATACTTGCACACTTTCCCTTCGACTTTTATTCATCGAATTGTCAAAACAGAATTTGTCTCATAATCCTTTGTTGATCGGCTACATAAACGAAAGGTTAATTTAGTAAATATTGCTTCAATAATCTTACCGGATGCATATCGAGCCTTTAGATTTTTGTACATAGTTTAAATACATTTATTCTTAACTAGTAACCGCCCGCGGCATCGATCGCCTTTTAGGATGTTGATTGTCATTTGTTAGGCAAAAAAGTAGCCTATCCTTTAGTAGTATGTCCTTTCTTAGAGTTCGATTTTGCTTCATACATCATTTGGTCGTGAAAGACAGATATAGACAGAGTTATGAGAGGTATGATTATTTAGAGATATCAATATAGATCATACATTATGCAGTCAGATAAAAATAAATTTAGTTTTAGTTAAACAATCGTCCACTTACCATTATAATAGATTAAACGCTGACTTAGCTGTTCAAGGTAAAGTTATTTTAGCGATACATTCTGACCAGGAGCTGTACCAGTGCGTTTGTGTTTTGTCTGGAAATCGATCCGTTTCTTACGATCTCAATAAACCCTTATTAAGTTACGGTAACACGGGCTCGCTCATTACAATCGCTGTAACATGTCATTTCCCGGCATTTTCACAAACGGCCGGTTCTCACGGCGCTGTCCCGTGTTGCGATACCATTGTCCCTCGGCTCCCACGTTTATGCTTGGCCGATATGTAATCATCTATTACTGCGCCGAAAACAGTATTCTCAAAATTACTATTGCGTAATGTATCGGCTACTACGATATCGATTAAAGTATCGTCTCATTTAAATGCGTAGTTTAATCGTTCATTTTGTTTCTCAGCTTCTTGCGAGTAAGTACAATAAAAAATGCTTAATTACTTGTTGTAGATAATTGTAATAGCTTCGATCAATCATGTCCTAATGTGTTGTAAATAAAGAATAATGGATCTCGGTTAATTTACATCGCATCCATTATACATTTGTCTATTGAGGCGTGACAAATTCGCAATTTATTAATTATTGAAAAAAGCCCACATAAGCCGCGCATGTACGTACTGCATGCACAATAAAGTCAATTACGCGCGACCGCCCACACAATTTGTAATAGAAGCAGGCGGAAAAAAGGGCAAAAAACACGTTTATTAATTAGCGCACAAGGCGGAAACTGCACTGCCCTATGAGCGACCATTAACTTTTTCATCCAAAACTGCCAGTTGATTACAGAGTAGCCCGTAAGACGGAGAAAGTTCTAATTATGCAAAGGACGTCACTTATACGGACGCAGCGTCTATAAGTTCAGTCGTCTGTGCCTTTTACCTTTTCATTTGTATTACTGCAATTTAAAAATAGAACACAATCCAGACAGGTATCAATTCGAAAATGTTCCTTTTGACATTTATAAAAAGCACCATTGAACCATTCGCGTGCGAATGTGACCGAATAACGACGCTGTCTTTGCTAAAGAAATTGCAATTCGAAATTCAAAAAATCAACTTATTTTTAATTAATGGCTGATAGCTCACGCTGCCGGCTCGCATCCGTTGTTAATATAAAATTTAAACCGATATCTATCGTGACTACGTTCAATTTCCGAACGTCGAGCAAATAAATCGGTTACCTATCAACGTATATCAAACAATGAACACTGCCAGTTAGCGATATTGACTTTTTTTCACACCGACTGAGCTATAATGTAAGTTGGTGTATTAATTATTCAGTTAATCCTTCGGTCCAATTAAGAATAGTTATAGCTGTTATAATTGTTGTTCTTATTGCAATACGCTCGAGTGATAGAGTGTTCTGACATGTTTATTTTTGCTTTTTATTCGCGATAGAACTGAAAAATCAACCATAATACGGATAATTTAAGTTCCTATTCAACGTAAACCGTTCGTGTTTTTACACGTCATTGATAAATTGCTAATTTAAGAAGACAGTTGTAAATAGGTCTTACTTAAAAACACGATACGCTTTTTAAAGTTACGGCGCGAAAAAAAATCGAGAATTCGAAATCGAAAAAAGGTCGCCATGTTTGAACGCAGCCCGAGTTCGTTTTTTAAATGCGGTCCGGTTGAACGTGTGGGGAATTCGTGCACAATATTTAGACAAAGTTCGGCTCTCGAAAGCGCTTGAAGCGTAGCGTGAAAATCTATTTTCAATGGGCACTATCGGCGGGCGCAGGACTCCGGCAAAGGCTTTGCTCGCCAAGTTAAGCGTCCGATGTTATACTCTAAACTCCCCTAGTGCTCTCAGTTTAGCGCTAAGCAAATTTTAATATTCAATTGGGCTTTTGTCCGTTCTGAAATTGCTGGAAGATTGCGTGTAATGAAACGTTTCGGTATTAGCATAGATTATCTATGAATTTTCTATCCATTGCTCTTCTGACTTCGGTTAAACTTTAATCCGATGTTTATATTTAATAAATTAGTGTTCAGATTAAAGTACGTATATTTATTATTTTAAAATGTCTACCGTCTTTTTTATCTGTTTAAAGAAATTCAAAATCGAAATTGGAATACGTCAAATTTATTGGTAAATGATATAGAACCTCTTTGTATCGGGTTTAAAAAGTTAGTGAGTGAGAGGGTCACGTCCAGTAACTAAACAACTGTCAGAGGCGTTAAGCGAAGTTAACTCGCAAATGTATCGCAAAGTGGCAACTTGCGGATACTGGGACGCATCGAACGAAAATCCCTTTAGTCTGCGACTTCATGTATCAGGACGGGAATTTAATTTGAATTTGGAACGACAGTGAACATACTTATTCGGTTTCGATTTTTTTTTTAATTTGTTCTTTAACGCTATAGAATTAATTTTTGCAGCTTTAAATTATAAGTAGGTATAATCATAGTAACTTCTTTAATCAGAAATCCTAAGTAACTTAATAATCCTACGGTAAACTTTAAGGTACATAAAGTCGTTTACGTAAACTAAAAACTCGAGGCACTTCGTCAAATTAAAAGCGCTAAACAAGTGTTCGATACATCATAAATCACAAACTTCCAAACAAACAACAAAATCCCGCGAAAGGATAATCACACGATGATCATCCCGCGAACTCCGCCGGGAATCGAATTTCAACACTTTGTTCGTTATATTATGCCAAAAATTATAATTTTAACGATATCGTGGTAAAGCCAAGTAGCGCCATCTAGCGGCAAATGGAAACACTAATGTTTCTTTTTACAAACTCTTATTAGATTATATCGGTAATCGGGCTATATGCTCAAACGAGTGTCTTACTGCAGACAATTATGAAATTACGATGACTGGAACGGCCCTTTAATTTACGACGCAATTATTACTAAGTACCAACCTACTACAAAAGACATTTCCAGCAAAAACCCTCCCGACGGCAGCCACTTAGAAAGCGCCTTTGAAAAACTAAATAGCCGCTTAAAGAGCGTTTATGCTGAAATAACGCAAAAAACTTTAATACGAAAAAACGGAGTATGCGCCCAACAATGTACACGTAACGCCATCTGTTGTCGAGCGGCGGCAAGTGCGTAGGGTCAAGAAATTATTTCGCCAAGAATGCTCGCCGGCCCGCGGCCGCTTTGATGGCTTCCGACGAAGCAATCAGACCTCTTTACGGGCATATTTATGATTATAATACCGTGTCTCGTTATATACTTTATGATTTTATACCTAACCGACTGTCCGGGATAATAGCGGCAAAGTAATTGTTACGCGTAAACGACACGAGCGAGAGAGCGAGAGGGCGCAGCCGACGTCCCCCTCCCACTTGTCCTTTGTTTATGATATTCCGCTGTGCAACATCATAACTCTCTTATTAATTATAGTTTTTACAAAGATCGTGAAGCACAAAGTCAACAGGAGTATCGGCAGCCGGCACGCATCGACGCCGCCTCACTCCCTGATATATTTACTTTGTCAGCGCATTAATGGATCTCGTATTAATTGGACAGAGGATATGGAGTTTCATATCGTCAACATTAGCCGCGGTACTCGCTTAACTTTATTAGGCGTCGAGGACTTTTTCTAAAAACAATCACAAGCCGAGAACAAGCGACCTACCGCGTCTAAGTAATTCAGTTACGTTAAATCGCTACAAATAAAGCAATTATGGCGCGAGGCGTGAATTTATATATTCTGATGTTGCTCTTTGGATTAAAATAACTCGTTGATTTTGTCCTAAGAATTGCATTGTTAGTAATTAACGTCCCCGTAAATATACGCCCTAAACATAACGTCCTAAATTATTTACTTCATTTGGAAATATTGAGGATGTTTTGGCTCTTTTTGCCATTTAATCTAAATATAATGAAAGTTTTGACAGTTAACAGACTTTACAGCACACGTCCGTCTGCGGAATCGGATTTGTTTAGCAAATACAATTGTTTTTAATAATAGGTGAAAAATGTCAAATTTATAGTCACGACAGATCGACTTAAACCCTGGTGCTGACTCATTTGGGGCAACAAATCAACAGCGCTAGTACAGAGACAAGACTTAGATCTCAAACAACACTGCCATATAAGCGGTCACTTCTGCACATTAAATCGTAGAATAAATTAAAATTTCAAGGGCGAGTGTACCGACAACAACCCAGGGCGTATTATTCGAATGTTCTTGACAAGCTAACTGCCCTGAATTAATCTAGATATAAGGACTAAAATGTAGATACGGTTTAAACGAATTTATTATCGTGAGCTAGAAGCGAGATGGCTTGATTGTGATAATTTAGTGCAATCTTATTTTAGTCCGGTGTAATTGCTGCGGACGCTATCATGAGGAATTTTGGCATCGTGTATGACAGCGTGCTTTGTCATACGCAACACAATAAAAAAACTAGTACGAATCGAAAAATTCCAAATTCGAAATATATATATTTACTCAGTAATTATAGTACCGTAGCGACTCGATCGTCTCGAGTTATCTTTATTTTGATGTTTCCTCTAAATACGGACACATTATTCGTCGTCCGTCGACCAGCAATTATTTTATAAAGCCGCTACCACACTATCGTAAACATCCACCCACGTCGTTTCGATTTCACAAAAGCGATCGTATTCGAAACGAATCCCGAAAACCGAATGAGAACAAAACAGCTATTATTATTGCAATGTAAATCACTCGAAAAGGTTGATTTACTCCGAGTGTGCGCCGTGAGAATTATTGTAACCACATAAACTTGGCAAACGTCTTTTACCCGAAATATTGCGATTAATTTTATCGATTTAAATGGCAACACAGCAATGAGTGTCAAATTTAAAGACCGAATCCGTTGATATTGGCGCGACTTCTTAATCGTTCTCTGTAATTACTTTTCGGTTTTGGACGATTATTTGTATTCAAACGAGCATATACTGACATAGTATTCTTGATAAATTAATGACACACCTATCTTGAGCGAACGCGTGGTATAATTCACCGATGTGTCGCGGGAGATGGGCTGTTTAGCTTGTCAGTTTGTCGCGATTTGTGAGCGACCATTTCGCATCTTTGCTCTCTGCCTCAAATAATTAGTCAGGATTAATGCTTCGGCTATGAATGACTTGTTATTGTGAAATTAAGGTCAATTGGCAAAACTTACTAGACGCAAAGTAAGAAATTATCAAGTAAACACCGATTTATTAAACAAATATCAGATACGCTATTTTGATACGGAAACAATTGTTTACTATCCGTTTCGAGGCCTTGCTTTCCACAGATAATATATATTATGGGCTTTTAATTACGACTAATAAAGGTATTTCTACACGGGAACACTGAACCTCGCGTGCTAGGCCGCCATCAATCGCCTTTACAATCAATAAACCTCTATGAAATCAATGCAATTATAACCGCGTCGTAGCGTGATTATATTCAGCGGCGAAACGGATAAAAACAGTCTGCAAATTATCCCTTTTAAACGAATATAGGAACTTTTTCGTAAAACGAATTTTCGAAGCGAACATTTGTAACTCGACTGCGAACTTAAACCAATTATCGCCACATAGAGCCACCAGACGATCAGGTGGGACTAACTATATAACGAACGTCCGCAGTTGACGAGAATCCCGTTATTTCGTTAAAAAACTTAGCTATCGTTAAAAGTTACACGATAGGCCCCCGTAGACCGATACGGGCTGGAAATTCACGATATTTGGACTTAGGAACATGTTTTACACGATTTGCGTTTTTAATAGACACATTCGCTTAGGAGTACTCTTTTAACAAATATTATAATAATTGTAACGTGTTTTCTGAGCTTGTGTAACATACAATTTTTAAAATTAAATGTTAACTTTCTTCATTTTCCTTCGTAAGCCCTAGCGGAGGCAGTTCTCGGCGGAACTCGCAAAATTGATTATCGAATCTAGTTACAAACTACTGACGTCCGCGCGATGAACGCTCTTAACATTTTTACCATACTCGGGGGAGTTTTTGACGAATACCAACGAATTGGATAAAAAGGGACGCCTTCATTATATTTATAGTACTTTTAATCGTCTTTGAAACATTCAACTTAACAATGCAACAGTCGTTCAAACACGGACATATACATTTTGACTATTTACTTTTTGGAAAAATGTCATGATAAGTTATAACCCTACTGGTTTACGTTAATTAACTAAAATAGTAAGTATGCGTTTCTAATAACATCCTATACATTCTGTAAATACAATAAAACAGTTACCATAAGGTTAGTTAAGTAAAAACAGTTACCGAGTCGTAATATGAAAACATTTAAGTACGTATTTGACAGCGGCTTGCGTTATTTTTAATTGACAGAAGTTTTTGCTGGCTCCGGCGTTGAGGGCGATCATTCGGGCTCTCTAGAATCAATCGTGGTCGCTGCCCCCGGCTGATTGCCATCTAGCACGCGATACTGATCAGCCCCTACGCACGCACCGAACTTACTTCGGACAAAAGAAATTCTTGACGTAACGTGCTCTAATAACTCATGGGAAAGGCCGCAGGAAAGAGCCGCGCTATTGACAGGAATTCAACGGTTTTTATATTTAATGAGTTCGAAATCGTCTATGCGTTCTATTTCTATACAGAAATGTTATAAAAATGATATAGTATTATAATAGCGGTAATTTTTCTTATAAACGCAGCAGCGCCGAGGCTGCACCGGTGATCACATCGAATATCATTCCTGCAATACTTGGCACCTAATTCAACAGTGGTCTGTTTTTATGCAACATTTTCTTGCATCGCATTAACAATTCAAATGCGGGCATTTTTTTCGTTCCCGCAACACTTTCGAGCGGCCCTGACGTCCGCCTCCGCGGACGACTCCAATGCAAATGAGCATCGATTCGCGGCGTGACGTCTAACGCGCACTCTCACCCCTTTCTTTCTCCAACTACCCACCTTGATTTACAATCCCGGATACGCATTCCCCATTCGCCACGAGCCGATATATGCCGCAAGTAAATTAACAGTATATTTTTTTCACTGTCACAGTGACACGATAATTTAGGGCGCCTTTACTTTCCAAAGCTTTTGAATATTCATATAACATTAGCAATCAATAACCGCTACAAAGGTATAGTTTTCGCGTGCACGCACGCGATACGTTGTCGCATAAACAAATAATTCTTACCTTTATTATAATGGTGCAATAGAAATACACCAGCAAGAATGTTAAAATTGTTTAAAGATACTTATCTACCTAAATTGCCAAAATAGTTACTATTTTAATAGACACTGCAAACTTTTTCGTACAACACCAAAGGTCGGGGAAAGTTATTAAGTAAATAGAATTCATATTAATTTGACGTTATAAAAACTTAATAGTTAATAGCTTCCAAGTAAAAACAAGTAACATTTTATATAAGTATCTTTAATCAAACAATACGATAAACGAGAGCTCCGTGACCGGATGGCATTAATTGTGAACTCGTTTTTTACTCTCAATATCCATCAAAAATGCACATCGTAATGACCACAATAAACTAGTGATAGTATCGTGTTATAGTTTATGGCCTCGCAGCCAGATAAGAAACGAAAGTAGATCGATAGTAAGATTCCGCCATTTTGTGTACACGCACAAAATGGCGCGACAATGACTGGTAACGAGCGCAATTTTTGACGATATTCCGAGGCACGTCGTCGTAATCGTCCTCGTGCCGTATTCGGAATATCAAAACATCTACTAAAAGATCAAAGCAATAATAGACGTGTGTTGAAATTTATCGACGGCCTCTGTATCGAGTGAATTTCTAATAAACTAATCGGTTATCGCCGTTCGGGCCTCATTTTGACGCTACATGACAGAAATATAAATCTCCGATCAAGGAATATTGGCATAACCGTATGGCTTCGTAAACGGCGATAAACGACATCGCGTGATATCAAATACAACTCAATTGAAAACGTAGTATTTATTGAATATACATGTCTATCGATAAATAAATGTCGGTGGTTGAACTTTTAATTATTCCAAGATTCATATTAAGTTTACTTAGATAGTTTAAATATTGGATTACAATATGTTTGGTATTCATCAACGATGTCCTGATAATTTTGACATGAGATTTTAAACAACTAACCTGTACTGAAAATGCCATTTACTAATAAACGGATTTTAGAGAAAGCTAATTGTCAATTTCTACACTAAATAATATGACAAACCGGTATGGTTTACTGTTATCAAAACAAATGTTTATGTTTAATAAGTAAAGAAATATTGGAAACAACATTTAATTGTTTTTATTAAAAGCGTTGTTAAAATATAACGCGTAACATTCGAATGTAATAAGTTCAAAACGGTTTTTATTTTAGTATCCGTTCGAGGTGAAGTTTTCCATCACCGAACGAACGAACGAGTGTAGCGTGCGTGACTGTCACAGAGACGGTTATGTTGCAGACGAATATTTATAAAAAAAAAGAAAGCTGACGTAATGACACTAACACTAACGGATCTTTTAAATAACAACTATTTATAACCATCGCATAATACTTTAAACGCAAATAATATGAATTTTCGCAATTCTCAAAAACCGACAATCACAAATGATTACCAGATAAACATATGTAATGAGTCCGTAGTTCAGACGCAATCCCAACGCCTGGAGATCTCTCGTCATAACGACAGTTTATTTCCTAAAATATTAGAAGCATAAAAATTGAATGCCCAATTAAGCGGTCATTAAAAAGTAAACTCGGCAATTATAAATCCAAATCACGTATATAGAGTTATTGTCTAACATTTATAAGTTGAAAACCGTGAACATTATGGTCATGAAGATGTAATCTTTGCGACGTGCCCGCCATCTTTGTAAATATATTTGTATCACGTTCTTAGTCATAAGTCGTTAAGTCTGTGAATGGAGATTTCACAAAAAAAGCGAGTTTATAAAAAAAAATAAAGTCTATAGAAGGACATGATTATGTCGCTTGCATACTTAACGAATATCGAAGTGGCACGTGAGAAAAAATGAGTGCGCCATTGCGACAATACGCAGTTGCGTAAACGGTGTTGCAAAGAAAATCTGCATAATATGATCTATGAAACGGCAGTGTAAATATTTTTACTGCTGTTAGCTCTGTTCTAGCTTACAAACGCGATAAAACTGTAATGCCTCTACAAATACACAATAATTATAGAACGCAAACATAACAAAACATTATCCATTTATTGGTAAAAACAATTGTTTCTATTATATCTTGTTTTGGATTCTTTACGTATTTTAAAAAAATCTCACTAAATATATTTTAGAAGACGCAACTGTGAAATTCGGTCTTCTGTTTCGACAGTTGAATCTTATCGACTTTTTTACGTTTCGATAAATTGTGCCCTCTTTACATCCCTATAAAAACAATATGTGTAAACAAAACTACATCGCATTTTACGTTTTATTATTAATTAATAAGAGCGCATTTTTCCTTGAACCGTCGCATCTAAAATAAACAGAATTACCGTGGAATCGTTGAACATATTGTCGGTTTTAAAATAAAATTTAAGAATGCAATTAAGTCTTTGTGATCTGAAAATTAATACGATACGTCTTGAAAGGCTCCCTTCTCGGAGCCATTAAGACACCGCATTGTAAATAACACTACCAAAACGTTCGAAAAGTATGCCGACAGATGTCGAGTGTCAAAGTTTGTTTTAGAAAAAAAAACGTAAGCAAATTACAGCTCGCCGTTTCCACCATTCGCATTCTCACGAGCCGCCTCTAGTGTCGCAGTTAACCGTCGGTAATAAGCTCCAATCATTTGACTTTCAATGCTCTATTACACGAGGAATCAGACACGTAATTTGCATCGCGTTTTTCTAAAGCCAGACATACTTTCATGTTTTCTACTCGCATCAATCTTTTTATAGACAACACACACTAACTACTACTTCCTATTACGAATTTCTATTTAATGATTTGAAACAAATAAACCTCATTTAGTAACAATGCATTGTATACCAAAAGTGTTTTGAGTATTAGAGATAACGATTAATCTTAAAAGCGACTTTGCGAGAGAAAATTAATTGCGCGTCTTAATTAGACTAATGCGAGCGTACATCAGCATCTAAATAGTGTCGTTTCATTGTGAATCCAGGGACAATATGTTGACGGGATGAATGACCACAATATGGCAAGCGGTTTTCGCGCGTAACTCCGATTGTTTATGGCTGCGCGGGCGCCGTTTTAGGTTTACTGGCTTAGGCGACGAGTGGCCGGCCCCATTCAATGATTATCTTTAATGCGCCATCCGTTGCACTTCTGAGCTTTAATGACCTACCTAATTTCAATTGTACCGAATATAACTTCTTTATTTATTACTTGGCAAGAGTGTGCGCGTGCAACACAATTTAACCGCAATTAAAATTGTGCTGGATGATGAAGTTATTGTACGCCTACCAGCTATAAATAAGAATAGTCAGAACAAAGAGCAAACTAAGACCGACGTATTAGAATATTCAAATATCTTCATAATAAGCAAAGGTTATTTATGTTTTAAGCAAGTGTAAATTCTCAAGTAGTTTTCACTCATTTATATTGCATTTGTCTAAATTGAATTTTTTCTTCCAGTTGGGACAAAAGATGGTTCTGCGGGTACAGGGTTTGGAAGGCCGGAGGGTGAAGGCGACGAACGCCTCGCACATATGCTCAACGAGGCCTCCCATTTGATGAAGACGCCTACAGGTCAGCCTAACAATGATGACTCCAGGAGCAATGAAGATTCCAGCTCACCGAGAACACAGTGCCCATCACCCTTTTCTAAGGTAAACTTTGCTTAACATTACGTTACTAGGAAAATAACATCTGTTTCATATTACGTGTCGTATGAATTGATTTTAACTGTAGATCAGAATATAGATTTGGTGTGAACTAATGTTTTTATAATTCCTATTTCAGGATTCCAGTCAAAATAGACGGCTAAAAAAGTACGAAAATGATGACATTCCTCAAGAGAAGGTAGTCCGTATATACCAAGAAGAGTTGGCAAAAATTATGACCAGGAGAGTTGAAGATATGCGTCACAACCGTGAAGGCTTTCCTGGGTATGCTTTAAATTACTTAAATACTTTTTAAGATTGTGTATAAAACCTAATATAAATTTAATGAGCTATATATTATTTTCTAATAAATTAAACGAGAGCAGCAAATCTAAAACTAACGTGTAGTGTGTTTCCTCCTTTTTTTAGTGGCGGCATGCCTCCGCATATGGAGAGGCCACCAGAAGACATACGCATGGCGCTGGAGGCGTATCACCGAGAACTTGCCAAAATTCAACCGGGTGGTAACATTCCAAACCTCCATAATATGCCAGGAATGCCACCGTTTCCTAATCTTCTCGCTCTGCAGCAGCAAGCTTTGCAAGCGCAGAACCAGCACATGAACGGGTCTGGAGCGGTCCAAGATCTCTCCTTGCCCAAAGATAAAAATACCAAAATAAATGGATTGACTGATAGTGATAAGGATAGATCTATGGACGCAGAGGAGGCTATAAGGCACGCTGGAAGTGCTTTCTCATTAGTTAGACCAAAATTAGAGCCAGGACAACAATCGACAGGATCATCAGCATCCAGTCCGCTCGGCAACGCGATACTCCCTCCAGCGATTACTCCAAACGATGACTTCAGCAATTCTGCTGCTGCCAGTCCATTGCAACGAATGGCGTCGATAACAAATAGTCTCATATCACAGCCTCCGAATCCACCTCACCACGCGCCACCGCAGCGATCGATGAAGGCGGTTCTTCCGCCAATAACACAGCAACAGTTTGATCTCTTTAATAACTTAAACACGGAAGAAATCGTCAAGAGAGTTAAGGAGGCTTTAAGCCAGTACTCTATAAGCCAAAGACTGTTCGGTGAGTCTGTGCTCGGATTATCGCAGGGATCTGTTAGCGACTTACTAGCGAGACCCAAGCCGTGGCACATGCTAACACAAAAAGGGAGAGAACCATTCATCCGAATGAAAATGTTCTTAGAAGACGACAACGCTGTACATAAACTGGTCGCATCTCAATATAAAATTGCCCCGGAGAAGTTAATGAGAACCGGAAATTATAGCGGAGCTCCTCGTAAGTTATTTTTCTTTTTTTTCTCTTGCCTAATCAAATTTATGATACATATAGTATAGTTATTAAATCTTGATTTTTGTCTTCTACAGCTTGTCCGCCAAACATGAACAAGCCGATGCCGCCAACTCAGAAAATGATCTCAGATGCGACTTCCTTGCTTAGCAAGATGCAACAAGAACAGCTTCTTAGTTCGGGTCATTTAGGTCACCTCGGCCAGCCCACGCCCCTCCTTCTCACGCCGCCTGGATTTCCGCCTCACCATGCGGTAACCTTGCCACCCCAACACCACGATAACAACAACAAGGAAAGAAAACCACCTCCGCCACCACAGCCCCACCACCAACCGCCAGTGATGCGTGGCCTCCACCAACACATGTCTCCCAGTGTATACGAGATGGCTGCGTTGACTCAGGATCTCGATACGCAAACGATCACTACAAAGATCAAGGAAGCTCTTTTGGCGAACAATATTGGCCAGAAGATATTCGGCGAAGCGGTGCTGGGTCTGTCGCAGGGGTCAGTTAGTGAGCTTTTGTCGAAACCGAAACCTTGGCACATGCTCAGCATCAAGGGCCGAGAACCGTTTATAAGAATGCAACTGTGGCTAAGCGACGCTCACAATATCGATCGTCTTCAGGCTTTGAAGAACGAAAGACGCGAGGCGAATAAACGGCGAAGATCGAGCGGGCCCGGACAGGATAATTCTTCAGATACATCATCTAATGACACATCAGAGTTTTATCATTCGAGCTCACCCGGACCCACTTCGGGCGTTCCGTCGGCAAAAAAGCAACGGGTTTTATTTTCAGAGGAACAAAAAGAGGCCCTCAGACTTGCGTTCGCGCTCGATCCTTACCCGAACACGCCCACTATCGAGTTTCTAGCGGCTGAACTAGGGCTCTCGACCAGAACGATAACGAATTGGTTCCACAACCATCGTATGCGGCTGAAACAACACGCGCCGCACGGCTTGCCGGCCGAACCGCCCGCACGGGATCAAACGGCGGCACCTTTCGACCCCGTTCAGTTCCGACTCCTCTTAAACCAGAGGCTACTTGAATTGCAAAAAGAGAGGATGGGTCTTGCCGGTGTTCCGCTTCCGTACCCTCCTTATTTCGCGGCAAACTCAAATTTTGCGGCTCTCATCGGGCGAGGCCTGCTACCTCCCGAGGAGCGCGTCAAGGACCCGACCAGTGGCCTCGACCTTTCGATGCCGCTGAAACGCGAGCCTGATGGCGACGATTTTGAAGACGATGACGTCGAAAGCAACCTCGGTTCAGATGACTCGCTGGATGAGGAATCAAAGAACGAGCCGAAAGCAGCTTCGACGCCCGCCAGTCGTTCAAATAGGAGGAAACCAGCGGCGCCGCAATGGGTAAACCCCGACTGGCAGGACGAGAAGCCACGGAATCCGGACGAGGTGATCATCAACGGCGTGTGTGTGATGAGAAGCGACGACTTCCGGCGTGAGGCCGAGGAGACGGTGCGCGTGGAGCCGTCGCCCGTGCCCCGCGAGCCCTCGCCCGCCGCCTCGCCCGCCTCGCGCGCCTCGCGCGCCTCTCCCGCCTCGCTGGCGTCGCACGCGCGCAGCCTCGCGCGCACGCCCGACGTGCTGCCCGAGGACAAGATCAAGACCGAGGCCGAGGACGACCGGTGGGACTACTAGGCCGGCCGGCGGCGGGCAGTGCAGTGTCGCGGACGATTATTTATTGTAGGCTAAGTGAGCGATCCACCGCGCGACCGCGCAGTGCGCGCGAGATGTGTTCTGTTATGATTCGACTGTAAGGCCAAAGACTCTGTAAATAGTGAAGCCGTGCGCGGCGCGTCTCGCGCGTGGCGGGGAACTTACGATACAAAAGTTGCATTTTGCTTTAATTTTTATACACGACGGTACCCTGATCAGGTACAAATATCTGAGTATTTTTAAGTTACGGCTTAGTAATTTTTATTCGATTATTGTAAATAAATATACCAAATATGTATCGATGTAGCCGGAGAGCCACGATCCTGTATATATGTACGTAGGCTAGGAGTACGTTGTATTCTATTGAATAAAGTTTATCGTTGCCGATATTTAGGGCTAGAGGTTCATTTAATTGTTAAAAATTTGAAGTGCAATCAGATGTAAAGTTAAGCTATGGTCTATACTAAACCCCAGTTGAAAAGTATTATTATGTTTATATGAACCGGTGAGGTTTAAAATATTATAATTGGTTTACTCGAGTTTTACATTTAAATTATGAATTTTTATTTTAATTCTATGTTTTTTTCTTTATATTATTTTATAAAGTACGAGAAAGCTTCGTCAAATGAAATTTTCCGCAGACACACAATTGTCTTAAAACTATTTTCTGTCCTTAGTGTAACGAGAGTTGTAATATTTTTTTTATATTTTTAGAGAACGTACAAATCTAGACAGAAATAAAATACATTACAATTAAGCAAATGTTGTATTGCTTGAGGTTATAGTTTTTATTTTATTTTTAGCAATAAATTTGCTTTTAATCTAATTTCGTTTTATGTTGTTTTATTTTTATTTTCTTTCCTTTTATTTTACCTTTTTTTTAAATAGGAGATAGTATAAGTGTATATTGAAAGGAACCAGACTCCTTGCATCAGTGTATATAGTTACTTATATATTGTTTTTTGTAAATACGAAAGCCACATTTAGATAATTAAATAGTTAAGTAGGAAAATAGAAATCAAGAATTCCACGTGTTGTCTGGAATTATATCGAAGTTATTCCGAAGTGTGACGAAACTTACCTTGAATATAAACGTTAGATCCTAAATACGGAAATTAACGTAAAGAACCGTCAATATTTAAAACAAATATATAATTATGAATGAACTTTTCAACGATTATTCAGTTTTTAGTATTACCGAACTCCATACATATCGATGTTATATAAAAAGTATATAAACGAATAAGTTATATAAGATTAGCGAGTAATAGTCAATATAATGAGACCCTTTAGGCTGTTTGACAGTTATTTATTATCTTCATTTTAAACTGGTATGTTAACTCTTTGGAGATAATATCATTTCAAAAGTTGCTTTCTTCTAAGTTTTCGATGTCTATAGCTTTGCTTTATGATAAATATTTATATAAATTTATAATACTGTTATGATCTGAGTAGGTACCGAGAATATTTTGATAATATTGTTCTTTATTTATAGCACAATAATAGTTCCAATTAACGGAAAATAAGTTTTCAATTTCAAAGCAACTTGTCAATATTAATTATTTCGCAGATTATATTTCATTCAATACTGTTACAGATTATATAAAACGAAGATATTCTTTATTCAACATTTTAATAACTAACAATATTTGTTGCTTTGTTTATATTCAAAGTTTAAATATTAACATATCAAGACAAATAATTATAATAAACGGCAAATTTATGACAACGCAAGATTTTTGAACATAACAATATCGTTTTATTCTAATCTGTAAATCTAGATAGACTCTGGCTAAGGAATGAAATATTCGCGGTCCCCTTAAATTGTATTTTGGCCTCTTATATTTGATTATTCTGTTGAAAATGATGTAGCAAATGAAACTGTACATAAGTACTGTAGTGTCTAGGCGATTACGTGCGTTATCTCCATTATTATAATATAGGAATAAAATTATAGCGATAATTATTATTGTTCATATCATAATATTAATAATAATGACGCTGAAACCATTGTCTTCTTTCTGAACAATTTCTAAAGTTATTAAATTAAAATAAAGAAATTGCTAATCAATGTTTGTTTTATTTCTGAATATATTTATTATCGAATAAACTATTATAACAATTTACCCTGTTTAAGAAAACAACTAAAACACATACAAGATTTAATACTATAATTGAACACAACAAAAATGGCCTGACTGTTATTTATTCGTAAAGAAAAAAAAAACAGAGAGAGAAAGAAAAGCCAATAAATTTAGTCTACCTCCTCGATAACCGGACCCTCATTGCTAGCGTTCTGTTGAGACCTCGATCCAACGCCATGTAACTTCTTCATTATAGGAGCACATACCGCAGAAACTTCTTTCATTTTGTATTCATATTCATCTTTCGCCGCTAGGGCGTTTCCTTCGAGCCAACGTAAGACCTCTTCACATATTCGACGAGCTTTAGAGCTCTCAGCATCTGCTAGCTTAGACCCAGCCTCGTCAATTGCCTGTTTTATGCCGAAAACGTAACTTTCAAGCTTGTTACGAGCTACCACGCGATCTCTTTGCTTGTTGTCATCGTCTTTATATCTTTCCGCTTCGTGTACCATACGTTCTATATCAACTTGAGATAGCCGCCCTTTATCATTCTTAATGACGATATTCTTAGTCTTTCCTGTGCTATTTTCCTTAGCGGACACATTAAGGATACCATTGGCGTCCAGATCAAACGATACGTCAATTTGAGGCACACCCCGTGGAGCTAAGGGAATGCCAGTCAAATCGAAAGTTCCAAGTAAATTATTATCCTTGGTCATGGCCCTCTCGCCCTCGTATACTTGAATCGTGACCGCCGGCTGGTTGTCAGAGTAGGTTGTAAATGTTTGTGAATGTTTGCAAGGAATTTTCGCGTTACGTTCAACAATATTTGTCATAACGCCCCCGGCGGTTTCGATGCCCAAGGATAGTGGCGTGACGTCGACGAGTAAGACATCTTGGATCTTGGAATGTTTTTCACCGCTCAGTATAGCAGCTTGTACCGCCGCTCCATATGCAACAGCTTCATCGGGATTTATTGACAAATTAAGTTTCTTACCATTAAAAAAATTTTGCAATAATGATTGAATCTTCGGGATACGAGTTGAACCTCCAACTAGTACAATATCGTTAATGGAATTCTTACTTAACTTGGCATCTTTCAAGGCCTTCTCTACTGGCTCTAATGTTACTCGAAATAGATCAGCATTGAGCTCTTCAAATCTTGCTCTCGACACTCTAGAAAAGAAATCTATACCTTCGTGTAGGGCATCTATTTCGATATTAGCTTCTGTGCTCGATGATAAAGTGCGCTTCGCTCTTTCAGCCGCAGTCCTTAAGCGACGTAAAGCTTTAGGATTAGAGCTAAGATCTGATTTGTGCTTTCTTTTAAATTCATCAGAAAGATAATTAACAAGCCGACTATCGAAATCTTCTCCGCCGAGGTGTGTATCTCCTGCGGTTGCTTTTACTTCGAAAAGAGAACCTTCATCAATGGTTAAAATGGAAACATCAAAAGTACCACCTCCTAAATCGAAGATTAAAACATTTCTTTCACCTTTTAGATGTTTGTCCAACCCATAAGCAAGAGCGGCTGCGGTCGGTTCGTTTATAATACGTAGAACATTCAGACCCGCTATAGCGCCGGCATCTTTTGTAGCCTGTCTCTGGGAATCATTAAAATAGGCTGGAACTGTAATGACTGCTTTCTTTACTGTAGTTCCTAAATACGAAGCAGCAATATCTTTCATTTTACTAAGAACCATACTGCTAATCTCTTCTGGAGCAAACAGTTTAGTTTTACCCTTAAAGGTAACTTGAATTTTTGGTTTCCCATTGTCATTTATTACTTTGAAAGGCCAATGCTTGAGATCTTGCTGAATCTTAGGATCGTTAAACTTCCTCCCTATGAGGCGTTTAGCATCAAATATTGTATTACAAGGGTTAAGCGCCACTTGGTTCTTAGCGCCGTCACCAATGAGACGCTCCGTATCGGTAAACGCTACATATGAAGGCGTTGTTCGATTTCCTTGATCGTTGGCTATGATATCTACGTTACCATGCTGCCACACACCAACACAGGAGTATGTCGTTCCTAAATCAATTCCAATCGCAGACATTATAATGAGCCCGTTTTTTTAGATATTTTTAATTTATATTGCCGCAAACATTAATTTGACATATTCTTATTTCAAAAACTAAAACAAACGTTTTGTCAATCTCAAAACAGCCTTAATAGTTAATTAAAAATCCTTTATTGTTGAACATAACGGAATAGAATTCAGAATATTAATTGTCTCGTAATAAAAATAACCATGTTTATGATACCACATGGTTTTCAATTAATTTAAAATGGTTTGTTTTGTATATCGTAGGTTTCTGAACGTAAGAATGTAGTCAAATCTAATGACAATGACATTAACAATAATGTTATAGTACCACAAGATTATTTTCAACTATCGGTTAAATGTTATTTAAATAAATATTGAATAACTGATGAAATAAAACTATTTAACTTCATAGTTATATATCGTTATATGAATTTGTTTAAATAAATGAAAAATTAAAACTTTAAAGCGACATTATTTATCAACATAACCTTTTTCACAGATTTTAAATTATAAGGAAAAATGCGTTATGCACAGTTGGTGGTAGGCCCCGCAGGCAGTGGAAAGGTAAATGATATACAATTGATAACAAAAACATAAATTATTACGAAGAAAATTCACACATGTCAGTTCATTTATTCACTTATTTAATAATTTTTTTTTACAATAACTTACAGTCAACATACTGTTCGACAATAGTAAACCATGCTACCGATACAAACCGAGTAATAGAAGTAGTTAACTTGGACCCCGCAGCAGAGCATTTCGATTATCAGCCACTTGTGGATATCCGAGAACTTATTCATCTTGATGATGCTATGGAAGATGAAGAACTGCAATTTGGACCGAATGGAGGGCTCGTATTTTGTTTAGAGTAAGTCTCACAACGCTTCAATTTTTTTACTGTTACTGTCTCATTCAAAATTCTTCAATGAAATGTTTGTATAATTACTTAATTGACAAAAATACTAAAAATATTATCTATTTAATGATGTGTATTTAAAAATTTATATTATATCCATTTATACCTCGAATTACAGAACTCTCTTGGAAAACTGTGATTGGTTAGAGGAGCAGCTTGGTGATGTTGATGACGACTACCTACTGTTTGACTGTCCGGGCCAGATAGAACTGTACACACATCTGCCTGTTATGAGGAAGCTAGTGGATGCCCTTCAGCGGTGGAACTTCAGGATATGTGTTGTGTTTATGATAGATTCACAATTTATGATTGATGGTGCCAAATTTCTATCAGGTTTGTTATATAAATTTCTAAGTAAATAATGAGTTAAACAAACTTGCTGTTCACTTCTTATAAAACAAAAAGGGTATTGTTGATTAAATATTAAAACTGAATTTTTACCAATAGAGCTGAAATTTTGCATACACTTTTGGTAAATTCAATTTATTGAACTATCAACTAAGATTTCAAATAATAATTGTAAAAACATAATTAGTATTTTTCTTTTTATATTTTATATCAACTATAATTTTTGTAACAGGCACAATGGCTGCTCTCAGTGTCATGGTTAATTTGGAACTGCCTCATGTTAATGTTTTAACTAAAATGGATCTACTTAGCAAGTCAGCAAGGAAACAACTTGATAAGTAAGTATGCTGAATACTATACATTTTAAAGACCTAAGTACAATAGACGTGTTAATCTATATTTAACCAGTGATTATTGCTGCAGGAATTGTATGTGTGTAAATGATGTATGAGAAATTCTTGCTAATTTAGTATACTTTGTCAACAGTATGTACTCTTCTATAGAAACATTGCCTTTTATATAAAAGGGCAACTGTTTCAGTTCTTTGTGGAGTTTCCACATACAAATTCTAAAAAAGTCTACCTAATAATACTTTAATATTTACTGCCTATGGCATCTTTTATTGAGTGATTCCATGAATTTAATAACACACCTATTCTTTACAGCTATTTAGACCCAGACCCCCATATATTACTTGCAGACATGAGGAATATTAAATCAAAATGGCATGAGAAATATGCTAAACTCACAGAGTCAATTGGTGAAGTTATAGAAAACTTTAGTCTCGTAAGATTTTACCCGCTAAACATCAAGGAGGAAGAGAGCATAGACAACATACTGTTAACCATAGACAATATCATACAATATGGTGAGGATGCAGATGTTAAGGTTAAAGATTTTGATGAACCGGATCCAGAAGATGATGATTAATAATAAATGTTGGACTCAACCATTTTTTTTATTTTATATACCTGTAGAAAGTAAAAGTAAACAAATTGGCACGAAATTCTAAGAATAATAAAAGTACCTTGCTCTCAAATTTTTATTTGCAAATTTCTGACTAGCTCTTTTATGAAAAGGAATTAAACTTACTCTATATTTATTTATTAAAATTGGCTGATTTTGCAGAGGTTGGAGAAGATTAGATTATAAAGGTGAAAAAGAGTAAATACTGAGTTTCATACTGGTTTATGCCAGTTCATCTGTAAAGCTATCTGCCATAAGCGATCAGCAGGTCACAAATATTGAAAAATCATAGGAATATTATTTATTTTACAGCCATATAAAGTTTTATTTTTAACTTATAAGCACTTAGTTATATTTCTAAAAACTATACTATACTGTGTTATGTATCAAGATAGAATAAATAATATCATAAAGGGTATGCCCTTCAGTATTTAATTACAAATTCGATACAGTTTCTTTACGAAATTGGAAAAATAAAGCAATTTTTGTATGAAAAACTTTGTAACTGAGTTAGCTAGAACACTATACCAAAACAACTTTATACTCACTGCTTATTATTGTTGTCTAGAATTACTTTTACTCTTTAATTTATAAGGTATATACTTTAGCCTTTGAGGGGAAGGAGGAAGGAATAAGGGATCAACTAAAAAAAATATGCATATATAATATCATAACTTTATTTTAGCCAGAAGCCATATTCATAAAAAGTATATGTATTTAGATACAAAGCAATTATTTCAACTGCAAACTTTTTACCCTAATAATCTTAATTCCAAACTATACAACGAACGCTAACAAATCAGAAATCTAATATCAAAAGCTTGAATTAATGACTCTAAGATAAGAATAATATTCTTAATAAGACGAATAGTATAGATATACTTGTGGTTTAGTTTAGTAAAACTTTCAAGGGCAAAGTTATAATATTCAGACTAACACTAAATACAGAATCTTACTTAAACAAGAGATCATCGCTATGTTAAAAAGATTACTAATCTTAATATTTCTTAATTTTGATTATAATTCTATATCAATGAGTAATTACTTAAAGGAACACTTTATTATACAAAAGTAATTTAACAACCCTTTCTAACATCGAAAAACGAAGGGTTCTTGGTTTGCGTGAAAGATTGTACGAAAAGTAGAGAGTAATATATTGCCTAATATAGTATCAAAAATAGAATAAATATAAGCAAACGTTAGTTTAATCTATTTCATGCAATTAGCTATAGTGTACACTATAATAGTTCTTGATTACTATATGTTTATTTTATTTTATACTATTCAAATTAACTAATTATATCCACTTTAATTTTATTTCCAAAGTTCCGAAGTTTTGTCAATGTCTAAAACGTTTGTGCAAACCATAACAAATATGGTACATTATTGACATTTGACCAATGATTTTACAGTAATTCATTAATTCATTTTGTTTATTGAGCTTTTGAACTTTTATGTTTGAAACAGGCTACATGAACATGTATGAACTACATGTAAAAATGCTACACAAATTTAATTCACTAATATCATATACAAAGTCTCTGTGTCATAATGTCACAATGCATAAAAATTAAAAACAAATTTTTATGTTAAATCTATTTACTAGGTACATAATACATACTAAGGAAATAATTATATTAATTAGATATATATACAGTTTAGCCAAGGTCACCCAGTGACTTAATCACTATTTACTAAGTTTCTACATACTTTCTAATTTTAAACAACAATTAAGATTTTAGGGTTGTTAATTTACCTCTGTTACTTACTATGCATATGAGGAAATACACTAAGTATGAAGAATTAATTTTATATTTAATTGTTTAAAACTATTTAATACATACATTTTGAGTTATCTAATTTGAATTATATTTAAGAACAGTAGTATGTCTGATATTACAATTGTGTAGAACCATGTGTGGAAATTCAAATCAGAATAAGTTAATATTGAAATAATATTATTAATAAATTACTTTAAAATTTGAATTCAAGCAAAACTCCTTGAAAATAGACACAGGAACATTATTATAAGCATATTAATTCATTCACCACAACATATCAATACACAACAGATACTCAAATGTCAAAGAAAAGTTTTCTTCAAAGCATAAGTAGCAGTATAATTCTAATCATCACCCATTCTTCCTCATGCGAAGTCGGGACAAACAACTATAGTAGCGGCACGTTATGATGGCCGTTTTGACGATGATTGATGCCCGCTCATGAAGTTTCGTATTTAATAAATAATTACATCAAAGGAGCAAATTGTTGTTCTTTATGGTCAATAGTAACGTGCACTTTCAGTTTATCGAAAATTTATCGAATGTGATTTCTAAACTACAAATATTAGGGTACCGCGAAGATAACTTTTTTTGCGTAAACGTGTACGTCACACTCTCACACTCGACCACATAGTCGGTGTTATATTTGTATTGACACATAATATTTTATCTATTTTATAAATTATTTATTTTATTTTATTTAAATGTGTTTATTGTAGAAAATGATAATAGAAATAATATTAGTATTCAGAACATAAACCTTTTTAATCAGATACTACTTGCAACAAAAACTTGAATTAAATTACTTGCAAAAAAAAACAAAGATTTGAATATATCGATAATAAATTTACATTTTACATCAATTTTTTAATGTGTCAAAACGGCCATCGTATCTTGCCGCTAGAATAGTAATATAAAAAGCTACTAAAATACCAGCATCACACTTATATAACACTATTATTGATCACAATCCCCGGTCACACTGCTTCACTTTCCACTTCACTTCTCAGAGGGCGGGCTCGTCGAGCGCGGGCAGGTGCGGGAAGGTCTCGTGGTCGGTGATGCTGAACACGTAGAGACGGCAGCCGAACTGCAGCAGCGCGCCGTGCGCCAGCAGCGCCGAGCCCTCCCACGCCGCGCGAGCTGGCGGCGCCGCGCCCGAGCAGCGGCAGCCCGCCTCGCGCCCCGCCGGCGCCGTCAGCGACCCATTCACTCTGGAATTGCAATCACATTGAATATTGTAACTCAACTAAAAATGTTATACAAAAAAAAAAAGTCAAGTAACAGCCTGTAAATTTCCCACTGCTGAGATAAGGCCTCCTCTTCCATTAAGGAGAGAGATTGGAACATATTCCACCACGCTGTTCCAATGCGGGTTGGTGGAATGAACATGTGACAGAATTTCGATGAAATTAAGACACATGCAGGTTTCCTCACGATGTTTTCCTTCACCGCCGAGCACGAGATGAATTATAAACACAATTAAGCACATATATATAGTGGTGCTTGCCTGGGTTTGAACCCGCAATCATCGGTTAAGATGCACGCGTTCTAACCACTGGGCCATCTCAGCTCTAAATGTTATACATTTGGAAATTAACTGTGTTCCAAATATCTGCTCTTAAAAATACATTTTAATACATAACACCATCTTATAAGAACAGATTCATTCATTATATTAATTTAACTATTTCACAATATATTCATTTAATACTGAGACTAGTATGGTTGTAATCATCACCAGACTGGTTTCGGTCAGTATCAGATTGTGTACTTCTATAGTTAGGTAAGCATCCCTTTACGATAACTAAAATAATGAATCAATTGTAGTTTATTTACGAAATAACCTTACTATTTTTACTGAGACTAAATAAATATAATTATATTTAAGAAAGAAGACAATACTCGCGGTTTTATTTTGTGTTACGCTTGTGTTTACACCAACAAATGTAACATGAGTGTTGTACGATCCACTAGTCTCTGGGAGAACACTCACTCCCTCTGGCGTCGAAATAAAACAACCAGTGATATGGATCGTGGTACCCGAATGTATATTTCACACCACAAGTACAGGACCAACTACGAATACAATTCGAGTACGGTTACCAATCGAGTGCTATTACAAACGGAGTACTAAAAATTCAAAAAACATAAATCTCTACTTATAAAAGTAGCAAAGCCAAACGATAGCGCGATTTATCTTCTCTAAAGCGCCATCTATCGGCGAAAAGTATAAACTAATAAAAACAAGGTGAGATATCCACGCAGGCCCGCATAGGCCCCGGGGTAACTGGTCGGGGCGATGGCCCCCTACAGTGGTGGCAACGCCGACTGCAACTACAGCCGGGTCACTGGGTGGATTGCAATCCATGGTGTTCGATCCGGGTGGGGTTCACGCCATAGGGCGATCAAGCCTTGGCAATCGGCAACCTGTGCCGGATCCCACTGTGGTATGTCCATGTGATGGCTTCTACCGTCGCGCAGCGAGGTCGAGTTCGTCGGTGGATCCCGGCGAACGCCCGTCAGCCGGCGACGACGAAGCGGTCATGGTCGAGTGAGGTCGCGTGGTAATCCTCTTGGGTCCGGTGGTCGCCGATGGTATGGCGCAATACCCTGGAGATGCTGGGATCGCGCTCCGTCGGCCCTCGCGAACATACATGAACTCAGGCGGCGAACGTGGTCATCTAGGCTCTCCACATGCAGATCTCTGGCTATCACTGCGTTTCTCACGTAGCGGGGCGCTCCGGTGATGGTGCGCAGCGCTAGCGACTGTTGGGCCCGCAAAGACTTGCGGCTTGTTTCGCTGGTCAGTGCGAACCACGCTGGGGCCGCGTAGGTGAGTCGCGTGCGGACGTACGCTTTATATAAGCACAGCTTCACACGGAACGGCAGGTGAGACGCCAGAAGGGGGTGCAAGAGGGTTCTAGCCGCTCGCGTCTGCGTTACGACGTTCTTAACATGGTGACGCATTGAGAGCTTCTTGTCGATGGTCACGCCTAGATACTTTGCAGATGGAGACCACTCGACCGATTCTCCCTGGAGCGACACCATTAGTCGCGGGGCTAGTGACCGCCCTATATGTAGCGCCTGGGTCTTTGCAACGTTGACCTTAAGCCTCCAACGCTCCAGCCAGGGGGGAAGTGCATCTAGTGCTCGCTGCATTTTGGTCGCCGCGTGCGAGGCATTCAACGACGTGGTTACAAATGCGGCGTCGTCAGCGTACAGTGCTAAGATGGCACCATCCGCAACTGGAATGTCATCCGTGTATCTGCTGTAGCAGATGGGTGACAAGCAGCTTCCCTGGGGCACTCCGGCTTGGATGGGACGTTCCGTAGACAGTACGTCTTCAACTGCCACTTGAAAGCGCCTGTCTTGGAGGAAGCTGGCCACAGTCTTAACTACTCGACGGGGAGTAGCAGATGTGGACAGTTTGTATATGAGTCCGGAGTGCCAGACACGGTCGAACGCTTTCTCCATATCCAGGAATACTGCAACGGAGTGCTCTCGTTTGTTATAGGCGACAGCGAGATGGTGCAGAACCCTTGAGACTTGCAGCGTGGTGGAGTGTTCGGCTCGGAAACCGAACTGTTCGTCGCGTGGTTGGAGGTGGGGCGTGATGTGCAGTAGAAGTAGTTTCTCGAAGACTTTCGAAGTCGATGACAGCAGCGTGATGGGACGATAGCTCCCGGGAAGCATTATGTTCTTCCCCTGCTTGGGAACCAGGATAACTCGACCGAGTTTCCACGATGATGGAAAGTGCCCGATGCGAAGGATGCTATTAAAAAGTCGCGTTAGAGTTGCTATTGTTCGCGGGGGTAAGTGCCGCAGGGCTTCATTGGTGACTCGATCAGGGCCAGGCGCTTTACGCAGTTTTGTTCGCCGAATCATCCGTTGGATTTGTCCAGGAGAAAGCACGACGGGGTCTTCGACTGGTGCTATCGATGATTCGAGGTATGCTTTTACGTGTCGCTCGATGGCTTCAACATGCTGTACATCTGTGGTCGGGTTCGGTTTGAACTGCGTCTCCAGGAAATCTGCAAAAATCTCAGCTCGGTCCTCAGCACGGTACCGAGGGGTACCGTCACTGGCCATTAGGGGCCTAATCGGGGGTAGCTTCCTGGAGAGACGTCGGCAAAGGCGGTGGATACCGTTCCAGTCTTCGCCAGCTTGTTCGATGGTAATTTGCCAAGACTCGTTTGCAACAGTTTCCAGTGCTTCCGAGATCCTGAGAGCCAGAGCATTGAGTAGCGTCTTCATCGCTGGACATCGCTGGTTTTGCCAGTTCCTGCGTAGCTTCCTTTTCTCCTCTAACATCGCTCTGATGTAGGGGGGTAGCTGGGGTTGTCTACATGTGGTTGAAGCATCAACTCTGGATTCACGAAGCGCATCAGACATAGTCGCGCTGAGGTCTAAGGCAAGTCGGTCGACGTCCGTTGGCGACTCAACTCTGTAGGACGGCGAGTGCTTAGTCAGGTATTCGGCGAAGAGTCGCCAGTCCTGGCGATGTTTTGGAGAAGGTGGTCTTGCTGTCATCGGCGTGGTATTCAATGTTAAGAGGACTGTTTGGTGGTCGGAAATGAGGTGGTCATCCATTACATCGATCGACAGTGCGGCGGGCAATCCGCGGGTGATCGCAATGTCGATGACGTCTGGCATGTGGGCTGCGCAGTACGGGTAGTGCGTCGGTACCTCTGGTCCTAACACATAATAGCCGTGGCGGTCTGCATCATCCAGGAGGCGTCTGCCATCCGGACTCACTGTGCTTGAATTCCACGCCGTGTGTTTCGCGTTGAAGTCTCCAGCAATTACCGTGGGCAGCGGCGAGTTCAACAGAGTGTGGACGTCAGCCACTGCGAGTCGGTTATTCGGAGGCTTGTAGAAGGCGAACACGCGGAAGGGCTGGCGATCGATGCATATCTCCACGCCCAGGGCGTACGATGACTGCAGTTGTTGTACTGGCAGGAGTTGGTGAATGATTTTTCGACGGACCAAGACTGCTAAACCCCGATAAGCAGTTCCGGTCGGCGAGGCGTGGTCCTCCCGGTAGACGTAGTATCCGGAAACCTTCAACTTGTCTACTGGTCTAAGGTGAGTCTCGCTAATCAGGCCGATGTCCACTCGACGCTGGGCAAGCAGAGTTTTAAAGAGCTGGGCTTTTTGTGATGAAAGCCCGTCGGCATTCCAGAATGCAATACGGAGCTCATCCATGACAGAGCTCCATTATGCATTTTAGGATCAGCGGAATCGGATCACGCTGCTCCTGGATGGCCACCAGAACCTGATTAAGGGTGCCGATGATATTGGTCAGTCTTGGGTCCATAGGAGCCACCCGCTTCGCCTTCGTCCCCGTAACAGGGGCAGCGACCACGGTGCGCTTGGACGGTATGTTAGGCGACACTGATGTTGCCGTCACTGTTTCTTTTGAGGTTGGGGTTGCTGGAGGAGGCACGA